>NC_080394.1:26808384-26993998 GCF_028751815.1 Salvia miltiorrhiza | reverse complement strand
TAATGAAATTTCAAATTCATTTTCAACGAAATTTCCGTGAATAATTATATGATTGGTCATGAATAAATCGTGATTTTGACAGTGAATAAATCAAGGTTTTCCATGAATAACACAATGAAATAAACTGAATTTTGCCCAAGTCCCATTACCATCAGTGTTCTTCAAAATTCAAATAATCTCTTAGTTGCACAATATGTACCGTGAATAATTACATGGTTGGTCATAAATAAATACCGATTGATTGTAAATAAATCGCAATTTCGTGAATAACATGAAAAAAAACGAATTACACATATATTTATTTCACAGATTGTTCATAAACGCAAAAGAGGTATGAGAAATAAAAGATATTCCCAATTATTGTAATGATGAATGATTATATACTTAAGATTTTTCATAATTAAAACTATTATAAATCTCACTTATTAAGGAAGAGGTCAGTTATAATATATTAACTTATTGTGAAACTTGTTCTTATGATAAATCAACCGTACAATTTAAAAAATCAATGAATATGATAAGTTCTTAGTTCTCACAAATACTCCCATGATCCCCGCCCTCCCCCCATCTCTCTCTCTCTGTCTGTCTATATATATATATATATACACACACACACACGGTCCAATGAGAAATGACAAAATGTGATGAGAAATGAGAATAAATCTAGAACTTCAAATATTCAAATTCTATGGCTAATATTAATTTATTCAAAAATTTATCTTAGAAAAGTAAAATAACGAATAAGCCAATATAAATATATAAATTAGTCGCTTATAATGCATCAATAGTCGTTCAAATCCTGAAAGGCAAAAACTTCACCGTATGAATACGCTAATCGTATATTACAAGCATTTTATTCGTAGATTTATATTGACTTATTCATTATTCTCATTTTTCATGAAAATAATCATTATACACACACACACACACACACACGCAGAGAGAGAGAGAGAGAGAGAAAGAGAGAGAGAGAGATTTGAGACATCATGCAATAAGATAGTATCGTGTTCAACACAAGTCATATATGACAATATTGAAATTATTATACTCCATCCGTCCACAAAGAGTGTGTGATGGAGTGGAGGACATGAGTTTTAATAAAATGGTTGGAAGATGTGATTATTAAAAGGGTCCTACAAATGTCTATCAAATTGTAAAAGTAATGAGTGAGTATTTTGTAAAATTGAGTATGAATGAGATTTAAAATATAAAGAAGAGATTCTAAAAAAATAAAACACACACTCTTTGTGGATAGGGCGAGTATTAAATAGAAAATTGTGTACCATTAAATATAGCTCATGCTAATTAGGTAAACTACTTCGAGTACATGTACCAAATGAACATTAATAATCTATCTAGCAATAAATGATACTACAAGTCCAACCATTTTACCACGACCATAGTTTGTACAATCAAACAACGTATGTCTCTCATTGCTCGAATGTGGCATTTAAGATAGAAGTAAGTAGTGATCGTCGATGAGCAACTTTTGTTAATGCTTCAAAGCGGATGAATATATGAACGAATTGAAACATAACAGAAAGAGATGGATTCCAAGAATATGCAGAAATGCGATTGCATATTCGATGAGAGTTTAAATAATTTGATGGGTACTACTCATATAAAAAGATGCATATTTTTTTCCAGTGGCCACGTGAAAGAAACAACAAGGTTAAACATGTTTGGCTTAAATCAATTCCATGATGGGTAGCCCCTTAAAAATTTCTCAAGGAGTATGTGAATGAGGATAAAATATGCTAGAAAAGACTCGTGTTGGTCAGTGAAGACAACCGTCAAATTTGGGGTCAGATCGGTACATTGACATATAGAAATTATCTAAGGTTAATGATAGCTTATACTCACTTTTAAAAATAAATATTCACACAAATTAATATATATATATATATATATATATATATATATAATACTCCATTTGTCCCAACTTTTAGTATCCATATTTCCATTTTAGTCCGTTCCACATTTTGGTATCTATTTCTATTTTTAGTTAAGTAGGTGGGACCATTACTCCACTTTAATTATTTTAACACTCACATAAAAGGTGAGATCATTATTTCACTCACAACACACCCAATCACTTTGCTAAAATCTGGGTCACTCTCAAATAGATACTAAAAGTTGGGACAAAGAGAGTATTATTTTTTAAAGAACTTTATATTTATACTTTTAATGAAATATTATTAAAAATAATTGAAAAAGAAAACCCGCCACATCTCATCGGATTCTTTATCGTGCCTCTACCCCTCTTGCCTCACCACCCTACTATACCTTGCCTCGTCGCAACCGCTTCTCACCCTTGTTGTGCTGCCTTGCATCGCATCGCCACGCACTACCTTGCCCGGCTTTGCTCTGCCTTTCCACCTCGCCACACCTTATTGTGCCGCCACACTTCCACACCTTGCCTCTCTTTCACCATGCATTGTCTCATGCTGCCATATTTTCGTTGCGCCTTCGCCCCCTCCCTTACATGCACTGGATGCTTAATGCTCGACAATTAATGCTTGACGCTCGATGTTTGAGTGTCAAGCAATAGTTCAAGCTCAATTATGGATGCTCGACACTTGATGCTCGATTGAGTGTCGAACATTCGAGTTGGGTATGTATGATGATGGTAAATTGGTAATGGTGGTGGTAATGGGTCTGTGAATTGGTGGCAATATATGGTGGTGGTGATCGATTTGTAAATCGTAGTAGTCGATGATATGGTGATGAATTTGCGAAGTACAACGGACGGTGATGGCGCGGTGGTCGGCAACCAATTGTGGTGGTGCAGGGCTGAACTTTTTTTTTTCCCCCTCCAAATTTTGTACGTATACATCATAATTATTATATCAAAAGTCAAAATTTAAAATATAATCTAATTTTTGAATTGATATAAGCGTAATTAACAGTCATAATAGGTTGAATTTATATATTTCATAAAAAGTTAATATAATTTATATTTTGTTTTAAAAAAAGGGTACGCATCATTTTTCTCCAAATATCTATTTATTTGTAAATACGTGTGAATACAAATTTTGTAATATATAAGAAAAGAATTTAGGTGAAATATCAGAAAATATAATCACTGCCTATGGCCAGAAGCTGCCATAAAATGCCATTATAATTCTGACTGTTAAATCTCAACCCTTCCTTCCTTATCACACCCCACCTCCCTCTATATCTCTTTCTCTCTGCTTCCATTCTATCTCTCTCTCTCTCTCTCTCTCGATACTTGAAAAGCTTCAACTCAAACTCTTTAATGGTGCACTTTTATTTCATTATTACTATCTAAACTTTAAAACCTCAAATAAGCCTTCCAAAGTACAACCTTCTACAGCTCTACTCAGCAGGGTACAACCTCCTGCTACTGGTTAGTATTTTCTTTACTTATTCTACTTTCCTGGATACTCAAAGCCGCATTAAATAACTTGCTCCATTAATTCTTGGATTCTAACCTGTCAGAATCTTATTCTTTTATTGGGCGCTCGTGTATTTTGATTACAATTTTCAAATTTATTGTTTTCTACGCTGTCAAAATAAATATGCAACAGAGAGTCTTAAAGCTAAACTTATCTGTACTAATCAACTAAATTTAATGTGGAATTGTAGATTCTTGAAATTTACATTTCATGCAGAACTTGTTTTCCTTTATGTATATATAACATGAAGCATATTTGATAAATGGATATTTTTCGAATTAATTTTATATAATTCAGAGTCATTCATCATATCAACTAAACTAGTCGAGCTCGAGCTTGGAAATGGCACCCAAGAGTGGCCGCGGCAAGACGAAGGGAGACAAGAAGAAGAAAGAAGAAAAGGGTATGTCTCATTTCACTATATATATAGTAGTACTAGTATTTTAATTGGCTAGCTCCACATTGAGAAGGGGATGATGTTGCGCTATATATAACACATGTAATTTTTTAAATAAACAACTAATTTTATATTTATTTTATGTTTTTGCAGTTCTTCCAGTTGTGGTGGATATTAAACTGAATCTGCCGGACGAGACTCATGTTATTTTGAAGGTTTGCAGCATGCTGAACAATTATTTATTACGTAAATCAAATGTATTAACATATAAAGGAAAATAAAATACAAAAAATGAAATATTTAGATATGCGAATAGATGCACTGTGCAAGTTCGGATGACCAATAAGAAACAAATAATACCGGTCTTTCTTTTCTTCAGAAAACTATTTTTCTCTTTTGGGACAGAATCAAATATATTCGTCTTTTCTAGTTTAAAATGTTAATTTGAATTTATTGGGTACTTCAATATACTGCAATCTCAACTATATTTATCTCTTGAAGGAATTTGAGGTTGCAAGTAAAATTGAGGTTTTTCTTTTACCTATGGTTTATTCGAGAGAAAAATATTGGAGATTGGAGGAATTTTTGAACTATAAATATTAAATATAGAATTATTGTGCATGAGATGAGACCACCGGCGTAAAACATTTGCCGACTCTACATGGTGCCAAAAAAGAGGCGGATGAAGTAAAAAAAGGCTGCGTTTAGTGTTGGCAAAACTTAACTAAATTAAATTCAACTAACGTATATTAATTTTAATTAAAATTTTATATATTTAAAATTAATTAGAACAAATGCATCAAAATATACCTCATAATATAACCATAAATATGAACATTGCCTCGTCAAGATCTTGAAAATGCATAAATGTCAATTATCAATTGTGACGACAATTCAATCAAATGAATTGATTGTATTGATTCGGCATAAAATAAATATAATCTCAAATCTTACCTTTATGTTTAATGCAGGGAATTTCCACCGATAGAATTATAGACGTTCGTCGATTATTGTCTGTTAGTACGGTAACGTGCAACATCACCAATTATTCGTTATCTCACGAGGTAAGTAGGTATCTAATGCCTTTTTTTTTCTATTACTCTCCATTAATTGACAATATTATCTAAAAATTATTGCTATTTTAAAAAAATAAGTTAATAATAGTATCCCAGTAGATATATGTTTTTGTGATTGGAGGAGATGATATATATATATTTTTGAATTGGCTAAAAATGTCATTCCATTTCCCAAAGCAAATTTGGAGTTTGTAGTTATATTCTTTTGTGATATAAACAGGTTAGGGGCCCCCGATTAAAAGATGCGGTGGACGTCTCCGCATTGAAACCCTGCACCCTCACACTAGTGGAAGGTATTAAAAATTAAAAGAAAAATGCAAAAAGAATAGCGACTAAAAGGTCTGAATTCTCTTTTTTGCCCTCCGTTATCTCAACGCAGAGGACTACAATGAAGATAGCGCCACGGCGCACGTTAGACGGCTGCTGGACATCGTCGCCTGCACGACGTCGTTCGGGCCGTCGGCGGACAAGGACTCCTCTTCCCCGGCGGCCTCCGTCGCTCCCAAGGCCGGAGAAGAGGGCAAGGATGGCCGTGGAGCTCCGGACGCCAAGTTCTCTAAGAAACCGAGCAAGTCTCCGCGCGCCAAGACTAAGAAAGATAATTCTCCGCCACCGCTGCCGGCGGATTCGGAGGCGAAGGACGGATCGGCGGCTGCGGTTGATAGAGAAGGAGAGATGAGCAACACTTCTCCGAAGCTCGGGAGCTTCTACGAGTTCTTCTCTCTTTCTCACCTCACGCCTCCCCTTCAATGTAATGTCCGCCGTTTTTCTGACATCGTTTCTCTGCCTTTATCAGCTGGCATTACCTATCCAATTACTTGAACTTTGTAGTCTTACTCTGCTTTCTTTAAAGCAGGTGAACTTTGGGTATTATTAAATTGGCGCCAGAAATTGAAATTTAGATGTGATTTATAATACTGCGGAAATTTGTTTGGAGTTGATTAATCGCACTGCATGATTGTGTTATGTACTAGAAAAACTAAGTAGGATTGGCCAAATCGATGTGCAAATCACTATAGATAACTGTAGGTGGTGAAATCACGATAGAGAACTGATTGTTGGTGCATTTCCCCATGTATATTTTTTTTTTGATCGGGCAAAGTCATGTTAGATATAAGTAGTTAGTTCCCCATCCACTCCAAGAACCACCTTATCTCTCCATTCACCAAACTCCACCTTATATCTCCAATCCCAATTCGTTCCCAAGAGGGATCGAACCCGGATCTCTCCATTTCCCCATGTATTATGTAAAGCATCGTTCTATTTTTGTTAGATGTGACACAGATTTTAACTTTTAATGTTGCTTAATGTGTGGCCCGTTCTATAGTTTTTTGTTTTGTCATAGACTTTTTCTACTTCTTAGTGATTTCTGATAGTATACAAGGCGTATACTTATGAATTCCTTTCTGTAGTTATAAGGAGGGCGTCGAGGAAAAGCATTGATGGAGTTTCTGGTGATGATCACCTTTTCTCTCTTGAGGTGAGACCTGTTTCTATCTCTTGAATATGCTGAGCTTTTACTTTACAATAATGCATGAATTTGAGCAATGCTTTTTTGCAGGTGAAATTGTGCAATGGAAAGTTGGTTCTTATAGAAGCTTCCAGGAAAGGTTTTTATGGCACTGGAAAGCAGCAGTTTTTTTGTCACAATCTAGTTGACCTGCTGAGACAACTCAGTAGAGCCTTCGATAACGTAAGCACTCTAACCTTGAGTGCTGGAATTTAAACTAGCCATGCATATTTGATATTCCAATTTTGTATATGCACTCAGAGTTTTTGAGTGTTATAGGTCCTGTCAACTTCAAATTTTAATGGATGTTCTTTCAATTCTGTTTCATAGAGTTGAGCTATATAGGACTATAATACTTTCTTATATCTGAGTTACTTGGGATTCCAAACAAAATATTGTGCACCACTGAGCTAAGGTTCCCAGAATCGTTGTAAATTTTGCATCAGCTAGCTAGTGCTTTCTTGTCAGGTTGACAGCTCAAGATGGCTAAATATATGTTACTGGTCAACAATGTTGCACTTTTTTGTCTTAAAACAACTTGTGCAATTGTTCCCTTTCAGAGGCTGAATATATTTATGAGATTTGACATATCTTAATTTATCCATTTCAGGCTTATGATGAACTCATGAAAGCATTCTCAGAAAGGAATAAGGTAATCCCATTTTCTCTGCAGCTTCAAAATGTCATCTTAAAGGATTTTCTGCCACAACATTGTCTTGCAGAATAAATCTGTCCTGATATATTCTTCCTGCAGTTCGGAAACCTTCCTTTTGGCTTCAGAGCGAACACATGGCTTATCCCACCTGTAGCTGCACAGTCACCATCTACATTTCCCCCTCTGCCCACAGAAGACGAAAAATGGGGAGGACATGGAGGTGGTCTAGGCAGAGATGGCAAAAGTGACCTGCTACCTTATGCAAATGAACTTTTGTTTCTTGCATCTATGCCATGCAAAACTGCTGAGGAGAGGCAAATTAGAGATAGAAAAGCTTTTCTTCTTCACAGTTTATTTGTCGATGTTGCAATTTTCAGGGCCATTGCGGCTATGAAACATGTAATGCGAACTCCAGAATTAGCTATTTCTACTTCAAATAGTCAAATTATCTATACAGAGAAAGTTGGGGACTTGAGCATAACTGTCATGAAAGATGCATCTAATGCTACTTGCAAAATCGATACTAAGATTGATGGAGAACAAGCTATAGGATTGGATGACAAGAAACTGGGTGAACGAAACCTTCTTAAGGGGATTACAGCTGACGAAAATACAGCTGCTCATGTAAGAAACTTGGAGGAATGATACAAGTACTGCTGTTGTCCATTCCTATCTTGTTTATTTTAGATAAATTTTTTATTGAATAAATATTTGCAGGATATTGCCACTTTAGGTGTTGTAAATGTGAGGTATTGTGGCTATATTGCATGCGTGAAAGTTCAAGGGATTGATAACGCAAGTGCAAATACTCCATTGCGAAGCCAAGAGCTTCTTGACCAGCCTGATGGTGGTGCTAATGCTCTAAATATTGATAGGTTTGTGGGCTATTCTCTTTCTTGTAATTATGCTTGATAGCACATTAATTAATATTGATACTTCTTTCTCTTATACAATTTGTTCCTTTATCTCCACCTTGATCCACAAAATAAGTTGCTCATGCAACCATGCATGTTGGTTGCATTGCTTTTAACCAGTATCTTATCGTATGTCTTATTTGTCTTCTCTAACTTTCTGGCTATAATTTAATTAGTTCCAACTTTGACCTTATATTTTGCAGTTTAAGGTTATTACTACATGAAAATGTTGCGATTGAACAAAATAAAGCATCAGCACATTCTCGAACATTAGAATCCGAGCAACTTGAATCTTCCGAAGCTTTTGTTGAGAGACTGTTGCGAGACAGTCTCGCAGAGCTTCAGGAAGAAGAACGTGATCTGGATGCTTTTGTGAGATGGGAACTTGGAGCCTGCTGGATACAGCATTTACAAGATCAGAAGAAAACAGAAAAAGAGAAGAAATCGTCTAATGAGAAAACAAAAAATGAAATGAAGGTTGAGGGACTAGGAACACCTCTTAAATCCCTTAAAAATAGAAAGAAGACATTGGATGGAAATACTGCAGACCAGCAAAATGAGAATGTTAAATCTGCTACTGATGAAGTGAAGGATGAAGCTGAAAAAACATTGAATGTGACAGAATCTCAGCTTGATAGTGGTTCAAGTGAAAATGAGCTTATGTTAAAATCGATGTTGTCTGATGCTGCCTTCTCTCGATTAAAAGAGTCAGAGACTGGACTTCATGCAAAGGTAGTGTTTCATATATGTGGTTTGAATATCTGTGCTTCCGATGTTAAAACAGGTTTGTGACTGCTATTTATCTTGACAGTCGCTGCATGAACTGATTGAGTTGTCCCAAAAATATTATGATGACGTAGCACTGCCAAAACTGGTAACTATATATGTATTGCCTTTCATATAAATCAGATTGGAAGTATCATTTCTATTCCGTGTGACATTTATCATGGATAACAGGTTGCAGATTTTGGTTCTTTAGAGCTCTCGCCAGTAGATGGTCGGACATTGACGGATTTCATGCATACTAGAGGTCTTCGGATGCGATCCCTTGGACAAGTTGTACGTTTTGACAGTTCATGTGATATGTTTTCCATGCACTCTAGGACATTTGGATGAAGAAGAGCCTCACATATTATCTTACTTGAGTACAACCTAATGATTACTGCTTAATGTTTCTTCTTTTTAACAGGTTAAGCTTTCAGAGAAGTTATCACACGTGCAATCTCTTTGCATACATGAGATGATAGTACGCTCCTTTAAGCATATCCTGCAAGCAGTAATATCTGCAGTTGGGAAGCCTGAGAAACTGGCAGCAGCAATTGCAGCAGCATTGAATTTGATGCTTGGAGTTCCTGAAAATGAACAACCAGATCAGCCTTCTGGTGTTAATTCACTTGTGTGGAATTGGCTTGAAGTGTTCCTTATGAAGCGCTATGAATGGAATATCAAGAATTTAAACTATGAAGATATTAGAAAATTCGCAATTCTTCGTGGTTTATGCCATAAGGTATATTAGATTTAAGCTTGAAAAGATGAACTATGGCCTGTTCTATTTAATTTATTTTGGAATGTGTAACTTTTTTTTTTCTTTCACGCATGATGATTTACATAGTCAACATTGTCTAGAAAACTAAATATGACTTATTTATAGGAACATATTGGAAACTGACTCTAACATAAGGTGATCAAATGTGTATACGTGTAATCGATGGACTTACAATTTTTCTTGCTACCTAGATTTTTTTTTCCAGCTGCATAAGTTATTTCAACTATCACATTGTTCTGAATCCAAGATTGATATTATACATCTATGTACCTACCTGCTTAAATCTGTAGATTTCAAATCAAGCAAGATATCTTTTTAAGTCCAGTCAGAGAAAACAAGATGGAATAAGTTGTGTTTCATGCATATGCTTTTCAAAGCACGAAGTTTGCTGATGTACCCACCAATACTTTTATTTAGATAATTGTACAGCTCTGAATCAGATTATCTATCAAGTATGTCTGCCCAAAACCAAGATGTCAAATTAGGTTGTTTGGTTAGATCAACATCACAAACTAATCACAAAATAAATTACCAACTCAGCCCCTCTAGTAGTTGGCAGAAAGAAAGATACAATATTTTGTTTAATTTAGACAATATAGGCAAGAGTTCACATTATGGCAATGCTTTGAAGACCTGACTTGCTCTGTTCCTAGGTGGGTATTGAACTTGTACCAAGAGACTTTGATATGAAATCTGCACGCCCTTTTCAGAAGGAAGATATAGTCAGCCTTGTACCAGTGCATAAGGTGAGCTTGGATTGAATCCATTATCCACTATAATGAAGTAGATTTTGTACTCTCACCTTTCTATCTATGAAATTTTTACTAAAAGAAATGTGATATGTTTACTGTAGCAAGCGGCATGCTCGTCTGCTGATGGACGGCAGCTCTTGGAATCTTCTAAAACAGCTCTGGATAAAGGAAAACTTGAAGAAGCTGTTAGCTATGGAACAAAGGTATTTCATATGTGATGTGACAATAAATCCTTCGGAGATGATATGTTTGCCAGGCTTCCTTACAAATGTTCTCTAGATGGATATCAGTTGGGTCAAAAACTGCACAGTGGTTTTTTTCTTCGCCTTTCTTGTTGATTAACTCCAGAAACACATTTGAATAAAACAATCAATAAATAACTGATTTAAATTTATAACTACAGCCTCAATTTGTGGTTAAATGAGTTAAAAACAGCTGTTATTTATCAATGACTTTAGGCCCTCGCGAAGTTGGTGGCAGTATGTGGTCCTTATCATCGCATGACAGCTGGTGCTTACAGCCTTCTTGCAGTTGTTTTATATCACACTGGAGATTTCAACCAGGTACTTGTTCAAGCTTTTATACTGGATTTGCATGTTTAAATGTCAATTTCAGTACTGATGTCTTGTTTATTCTGTTCGTTATGTACAGGCCACTATCTATCAGCAAAAAGCTTTGGATATCAATGAGCGAGAGCTAGGTCTTGATCATCCAGATACAATGAAAAGTTATGGGGATCTTGCTGTTTTCTATTACAGACTACAACACACAGAATTGGCTCTCAAGTATGTTCATTGGCTCTGAAATTCACAGCCTAAACGTGAATTTCCATTTTAAGACTTCGAAAGAACTTTTCTGCTTTCTCCAAACAAACATGAACCTTTTCCAAGCTCCACGTTAATATATGGAATATTAGCTTTCAACTTCATTGTATAAGTATGATTAAAATAATCTGGGAGCGTAGAATATAAGCCTAATATAATACAGATATATTGATCTCTTCTAGGTTTAACCTATACTTGTATTACTGTTTGATGATTGATACAAGATAATGATAATCCTTTGATTTTGCATCATTTAGATATGTAAAGCGAGCATTGTATCTTTTACATCTCACTTGTGGCCCATCACATCCAAACACTGCGGCAACATACATAAATGTGGCTATGATGGAGGAAGGCCTGGGTAATGTGCACGTTGCACTAAGATATCTTCATAAAGCACTGAAATGCAACCAAAAACTTCTTGGCCCAGACCATATTCAGGTTCCTTGCTAATTCAGCTAATAATCTTACTGTTATATTGTTCTTGTTTACTTATGTGCTTTTATTTTCTTTTCCATGTGAATAGCCAAAATTGGAATGTATACACTTTTTGCTTCCAAATGATATTTTGTGTAATTCCTTTTGCCCGATGCAATTAGTATTTAAAAATTTCTTGATTTCTTCCTTTCAAGAGTATGAAGAAGTTAAGATAGATTCTTTCATTGCTGCAACTTTTTTCGAACCGTCTGTCCTATCAACTATACACTTTTGGTGCTTTGTCTTTTAGTTCAGAAGCTTGGGGTTGCATGTTTCAGATAACACTATGCTTATTTCTATAATCATTTCAGACAGCTGCAAGTTATCATGCCATTGCAATAGCCCTCTCATTGATGGAAGCGTATCCTCTCAGTGTTCAGCACGAACAGACAACATTACAAATACTTAGGGCAAAGCTGGGACCAGACGACCTCCGGACACAGGTATTAGAGTCTCTGACTCCTCAAAATGCAAGAAAATTGATGCCAGTTCTTTTGCTATTTATATTGCATTTTGCTTAGATAATTAAGGGGACAGTTGATACTATTTTGCACAGTTTTCCCTTTATGTTCCATACATTCTTGATATCTGTACTATAGTTTCTGGTTGTGAATATATCTGAAGGTTTAATCCACAATTCTTGGTTATATTTGTGTGTGATACAGGATGCAGCTGCATGGCTTGAATACTTTGAATCAAAGGCTTTTGAGCAGCAAGAAGCTGCTCGCAATGGGACACGGAAGCCAGATGCTTCTATAGCCAGCAAGGGCCACCTAAGGTAAATCAACCCTTTTTGGGGGAATATGGCATTTAATGCCTGTGAATTTGCTACAATGCTAATCCCTATTTGTAGAGCCACATTTAACACCCCTTAACTGAGTGTAGTTAGAGAATAAACGGCCTAGTGGGACACCCACTTGCAGATATAATTTATTTTTATTTTCTTTAGTTTTGGATTGCATGATTTTGATTTAGGTGTCCTTTATTAGATAGGGATAACATTGGCGTCAGTTATACTAGATGAATGACTATTTGTGGTATTTTTTATAGTATAAAATCAAAACCAATAATATTATCCTAAATTCAAATTAAAGAACACCGGGGGCTTCAGTAGAAAAGTAATTTCATGCACATGACGGTTCACCAATTGGTGTTGCTAGCTATCAAATGGTTCTCCTGTTTAATATTTTAGACAGGAGAACCATTTGTGTCCATTCAAGAGCAAACATGGTAAATGCAATAGAGAATACAATGCCTGACTGCCTTCTCATTGTTTTGTGTCCATTCTATGTGTTTTAACTTCGTCTAATCATTAAGTGTGATATGCATAGATTCAGACCCTCTTCAAATTGAACATGGCTTATTGTATTGGATGATGATCAAGTCAGAAACCTAGATCAGTTTCTTATGTACTAACTATTGTTATTGCCAGTGTATCAGATTTGCTTGACTACATAAATCCAAGTCAGGATGCCAAAGTTAAAGATGCCATGGGATCAAAGAGAAGAAATTACATTGCTAAGGTATTTATTGTTTCTTCTAGTTAATTGTATAATGAAAGTCAATATTACCATCCAGATAAGGTGTATCTTCTCTATAAAACTGAGGGTTTGTGGCTGCTAATGTTGCTAATTAGTTACCCAAATAACCATTCCGACTGAAGGAGAAATGCAGCTTTGCTTCTGAATAAAACAAATTAATATGCTTTTCATATAAAGCTCTCAACTTTCGATGTAATAATCCTACTTTCCTGCTCTTTTATTGTTGATTTTTAGGCTAAGGAGAAGTTCATTCAAGATAATCTAGCCACCTCAGATACTGAAGCTCCCCCAAAAGATGCCTTTACAGTGGAGGCAAACGAAGATAAACAAGTCCATGACTTTGACGCTGAGACAGTTGTGAACAATGATGCATTGTTGTCTCGGCCAGTTCAGTCTGAAGATACTGTGGAAGCATCTCCTGATGAAAAACCTGTCCAACCTGGACAACCATTGACAAAGGAACCTGAAATTGGAACTCCTGATTCCAGTGATGTATCACTTGAAGCACATGCAGAAGGAGAAGACGGATGGCAGCCAGTTCAGAAACCAAGATCATCCGGCTTGTTTGGAAAACGACTAAGGCAGCGACGTCAGCATGGAAGTAAGATTTTTAATCACCAGAAGAAAGAGCTTGTTGCTGAACTGGATCATGCCACACTGAAGAATAACCACCAAAGCGGAAAAATTTATGTTTTAAAGAAACGAGCAGTTCCTGCAGGAAGCATAGCAGAATATTATGTAGCAAAGACTTCAACACCAGGGGCCAAATATGGACGGAAAGTTGTGAAAACTGTAGCATATAGAGTGAAGTCTGTGTCACCATCCACCATGGATGGTGCAACGGGGAACACTAAAAATGAAGATGAGACATCATGCTCTCCAACAGAGTCAAGGCCGGTTTCTGCACAGAAAGAGGTTGGAACTGTTGCAAAGAGAAGTTCAATAGTAAGTCTGGGTAAATCTCCTTCATATAAGGAAGTAGCTCTGGCACCACCTGGTACCATATCTATGTTGCAGGTGAGACATCCCGAGGATGATGCACATTATAACAGAGTAGTTGAGGAACCTGACGAACAGCAACCCCAGGAAAAAACTGAGTCTGTGGCACAAAACGAACAGGAAGGGAAGATCCAGGATTCAGTCATGGGTTCCACAGCTCAACTGAAAAATGAAAATGAAGCTCTTGAAGAGAAAGATGGAATACACTCAGATACTGCAAAGAATCATGAAAACTTGGTGGCTGTACCTGAGTGTACGGTGCAAGTGCAGCCCAGCCGCAATGACTCCAGTCAAATTGAAGATAATGTGTCAAATTGTGCTCATTCTTCGTCGGAAACTGGTACTTGTACTGAAGATCTATTGGTCTCTAGATCCAATGGTGATTCTGAAACTACTTTGCAAGGGGTAGAAGAAGAGAAATTGAAACTTCCAGTGGCATGTCCAAGTGACTCTAGAGAAGTTTCTAACAAGAAGTTGTCAGCTTTAGCAGCTCCATACAATCCATCCATCGTGAGTCCACGTGTTGCACAATTGCCTATGAATATTTCTCTCTCTTCCGGTCCAGGAGCTGTTCAACCAGTTGGTCCTTGGCCAATTAATATGGGACTTCATCAAGGTCATGCTACTATTCTGAACAGTCCAATATCCTCCCCCCACCACCCGTATCCTTCACCACCAACAACACCAAACATGCTCCACCCCTTACCTTTTATGTACCCTCCTTACACACAGGCCCAGTCGCTACCACCTAGCACTTTTCAAGTAACCAGCAACCCATTTCATCACGGTCAATTTGCTTGGCAATGCAATATACGTGCTAACACGCAAGAATACATTCCTGTCACACTTTGGCCTGGCTGCCATCCATTAGAATTTCCCTCCCCAACAGTGGTTGAACCAATTGCTAAACCTGTTTTGGAGGAAAAGGAACAATCTATCAACTCAGAGAACCTAAATTTGGCATTACCGTTGGATCTTGACTCTGGGAATGAGTCTAAGAAAGAAATAGATCTTCCGGTATCAGAGACAGTGGAGAACTTACGTGATATAGATGTGGTTCAATCAGGTAATGGGGAAGAAATCAATGAATCCAAGTTTCATGATCTGCCCTTCCCTGTTAACCTTTTACATAGCAGTAATGGTCCAAATGAAGAACCCCAGAGATGCAATGATTATCATGTTCAGCGACAGCAGTGTAAGACTGACAGTGAGAAAACATTCAATGTTTTAGTTAGAGGGAAAAGGAACAAAAAGCAGATGCTGCGAATGCCATTAAGTTTGCTCAAACGACCATATAGTTCACAACCTTTCAAAGTTGTATATAGTAGAGTTGTCAGGGAAACAGAACTTCCCAGGTCCCCGAGCTTCGACTCCAAAGAGACCAGCTCAGCAAATGCTACATGAGGAGATTTATCATCTTATTCACATCATACAGCAAGATGGCTGGAAAGAGATTTAAGTTACATTTCAGGAAAATACAAAAGTGATACCTAGATCAGCTTTTGTGTGTGGATGTTTGTTACAGGCCTGAGCATGATGATCAACTGATAGAGGTTAGTCCTAATTATACTCTTTAGTTCTAACTTTTCTTTAACTGATCTGTCTCGATATTTTACCCCTGAAACTTCTATAGCATATTTCCTTATCGTTGATTTGAGGAGTTTACATAGATTAGCATCAGTCCCATAACGGTGTTTTCTTTGTGCTGAAAGCTGCTCCTAATTGTGAGACATTATCACTTGTCTGTGGGATTTTGTTTCTTTTAGTTGTTTTCTGCTTAAACAGTCACAAGTACAACTGTTCAGTACAGAAATGCAACTTTCTGGAAGTGGTAAACTTTCTTCAATTATATTCCTACAACTTTGATCCTGTGCTGATCGTTGTGATCTTTATACGTGCAGGTTCTCTTTCGAAATTCTTCCTGGTTTGTGTGGATGTGTTCATCCCGATATAACCTTCTTCCACCATTCAGTAAAGGAGATGTGGTCTTTTTGGTGCATTCTTTCCTTTATTTTGAGATAAATTTTGACAGTGCGTAGTGGATATTTGAAGTCCTGATTAATTCTTTCATAGAAAGCAACTCTGATATCAATATTTTGGGTTCAACTTTTGGAAAATGCCCATCTTGGATAATATGATCATCTGTGACTATTCTTTTGATTTAGCACTTGATATCCCCCTTGTTTATTTATCTTTTATATTTTCCACTGGAGTGTGATCAAAGCAAGTGCTGATGAAATTTTGAACTTATCCTTTTCCTTTCATGAGCTTTTGGTGAAGTACTCCCTCCTTCTCACTTATCTTGACACAATTTTTTTTTTTTTTCACATTATAATGGTACTTTTCAAAAATAATATGTGGTCCCTACCTTCTCAACACACATCAAATAAGTGAATTTGATCAACTTTACACTCTTAACTTCTTATTCTTAATCTTTATGTCCAAAGTAAATATGCCAAGATAAGTGGGACGGGTGTAGTACATTGTAGCATAGGTAGAGCTGTCAAAGTCAGAAAATTTCAGGTAGAGCCAAGGAAGGGGTCCGAACCAAAAACCAATTGAATGTGATTTTTTAACTTGGCCCTAACCAAACACTGTATCTTTCAATTGAGCCCACGATTTAGCAGCGCAGCCCGACCCGAAAAACACAGATCAAGATTTGAATGCCATCCAAACAAATCTCTCAAAATCTTTTTGAACAATTGACATGATTCAGAGAGAGAAGAAGATAGGATTGGAGTTTGTCAATCCGTACGTGATTCTTTTTAGATTCAATGTATCAAATTATCCATTTTGCTATAATAAAAATAAAAAATAGGGTTAAGTATCAAATAAGCCCCTAACATAGAGGTCATTATCACGTTTAGATCCCCATAGTCGAAGTTGGTCCAACTAAACCTCCGAAGTTCTTAATTTCGTGGAATTAGCCCCTCTGCCGTAACTGCTGTTTAACACCGTTAATTATTTAATTTTATTTTTTTTTAAATTTCGCCAAGGTCGCCGGAAACAAAAAAACCTCTTTTGCTACTTTTGTCAAACAGTTGGTGGACGCTATTGTTGTGAAAATTTTAACACGCAAGAGGTATTCCATTCCAACAACCACTACAACGATATCTCACATCACAAAATAGATGGCATCACTTGCAAGATTCAAACAAAGACGTTGTTTGTAAATCGAGTGTAAGCAAATGTATTGCAGTTAATATAAACACGAAAACCCAGAAAATCCTTGTAGTTTGTAGTTTATTTCTACCAATTAATTGAATGACGGTCGTACAATGTCGCCGGAAACTCGCCGGAATTCAAGGGGAAGGGCAAGCCGTAGGTGTCGCCGCCTACGCCAGGGAAGCCACCAGTTGCGCCACCGGGAATCGAAGGAAGGGGGCTTTTGAATCTACAAGGTTTTGGTTGTTGATGTGTGGTTGGATATGATGTTGGTGCAGTGAGATTTGGCTATCGATGTCGAATCGCCGCGAGGCTCCATGTGGATTACGAGTAATCGGAGCAGCAGTTCGATTACTCGACTTCCGTTAACGCGTCTAGCGATGTTCCGTCTTCGACGGTGTCGGCTTATCTCCAGAAGATGCAGAGGGGAAGCCTAATTCAACCTTTTGGTTGCTTGATTGTTGTTGATGAAGAGAGCTTCAGCGTGTTGGCATACAGCGAGAACGCCTCGGAGATGCTGGATTTGGCTCCTCACGCGATTCCGAACATGGAGCAACAAGAGGTGTTGAGATTCGGCATCGATGTGCGGACTCTTTTCCATTCTTGCCGGAGAAGCCGTGAGCAACATCCGCATTGTCGCAGCGCCATCGAGGAGTTCAGTTCCGACAAGTTTCCGGCGACCTTGACGAAATAAAATAAAATAAAAAAATTGAAAACAAACGGTCAACTCACCGTTAGGGCAGAGGGTCCGATTATTCAAAATTAAGGACTTCGGGGGTTTAGTTGGATCAATTTCGACTATGAGGATCTAAACGTGATAAGAGCCTCTATTTTAGGGGCTTATTTGATACATAATCCATATTTAGTAGCATAAAAAATTAAAAAATGACACATGCTTAGAGAAGATGAAAGTCAGTAGTTTTGGGACAGGAGGATTAGTAAAATTTGCATGTGGATTAATGATTAGTACCCTAGAAATGGGAATTTCTCTAGAAGCTGCAATGTCTTGTTTCACTTTACTATAGTTATGGAGAAAAATATATTCACGATTATACTAACTTGTGGCAAATTATACTAGTATAAATATAAATGTCAAAACAAACAACTAGAGAAAACAAATAGTGCAACTCTCATTATTTCGTGACATACTTCGTCGATTATATCTTTCATTTACTACTCAAAATTCCTCTTACTTTTATTGCAAATACACCTCAAATGTTTCATTATTTACTTCGTCAAGTAATAAACAATTGGGTATGTTTTGTAAATTAAATTAAATTAAATATAAACAAATCTCCAAAAGTAATCAATAAGGGGGTGTAGCTCATATGGTAGAGCGCTCGCTTCGCATGCGAGAGGCACGGGGTTCGATTCCCCGCACCTCCATATAAATTTAGCATCATTTGTTTTGTCACAAAAATATGAATATTTTATCATTTTTGAGTGTCTCACAAAAACATAAATATTTTCATTTTTGTACATTATTTCCTTATTTTCTATCCCTCATTTTCATACTTATTCACAAAAATACTATCATGGCCCACCATTATTTTTCCTCAATTAACTCATTACTCTCACAACACTTTATAAAGTGGGATCCATTTTCCATTCACAATAATTTTCAACTAACATTTTTTAAGACATGTGCCACTCCAATTTGTTCACGGAGGGACTATTATTTGTTTAATTCCATAAAATATAACGTTAGTGATTTATTTGTTTTCTCTTATATGACTATTTTCCTATCATATGAATTTAATTTAATATATATACTTTTTTGCCTTAGTTTGTGAACTTTATTTAGTATTCTTTATGTCTCATTATTAATGATATGTATTCCATTTTAGGTTATCCCAACCTAAATAACTTGTTTCTAATTTGGGAAATAATAAGGGGGTTAAGGCTTTAATTAATCCACTAATTATCTCCTTAAAATCATTTTCTCCCTAATTATTTCTTCTCGTCTGCTCCTCCATTCCTCCATTCTCACATATACACACATTTAACCTAGATCATGCGTCAACTTCCTTCCCCTTCAATTGGCGAAAAAAATACCGCCGTCTCTCTCTCTCTCTCTCTCTCTCTGTTGAAGAGCGCAATCGCCGGCTTCGCTCTCCTCTCTCTCGCACCTCGCTTCACGCCTCTCACCTTCTCTATATCTCACACACAGACAAAAACACTAGCCATGACTCTTTGTACAAGAACCGAGCCCTAGATCCCCAAATTTTCCTGTTCGATTCCCGGTGAGCCAACCACCACCGCGCCCTAGCCCCTGCCTCCCTCTCTCTCTCACTCCCTCATCCTGCCGGACGGACAACAGCGGCTTCACGCTGCCGCTGCCACCGCCGTCGCTCACGGGTCACGGCCAAGCACCCTCCCCTCATTCTTCTGATGACAAGTGACAACAGTAGCCCCTTGCCGTTGTTGTGCCCTTCTCCAGCGTAGCAATAGTAACCGTGGTAAAAACCACAGTCATCGCTGCCGTCCATCAACTCACAATTTTAATAGGGGAAGATTTCGACTAAATACAGAATTTAACTCCATCAATTTTTATGCAATCCCCTAAACACGAACTTAAATATGTGTACTGCACATCTTTTTCACCTAATTTTCTTCTCCTTAATCTCCGTGCTGAAAACCAACTTGCCATAAATAATGGGCCGGAGAGAGTATTATTTGTTTAATTACACAAAATATAATGTTACAGACTTATTTATTTTTCTCCCTAAAGTTTAGGATATATATACTGCAGTGGATGCATCATCTTGCAAGATGAATGCATCACGTGGTTTCGAATTCTAGAGAGAGAGATTTTTTTTTTCGAGTGCGCTAATTTTTACAGCAGAAGCATTACTTTTCACGTGTGTATTAATTATAATGGTTAATTATAATGGTTCTCAACAATTCTTATTAAAACCACACTATATATAGAGTGGATTTTGAAAATAGCCACTTTGAAATAGTAAATTTAAAAATTGAAATATTTAAAAATGACCACACTTACCATTTTACCATTCATATAAAAAATTTAAAATTATTCACAAATTCACAACTAACATTAAGGGGGGTGTATTCGTTGTGGAGTTTAATAGATTTCTATGGATTTTAAAAGTCTGGGTGTATTCGTTCCAGACTTTTAAAAGTCTGCAGAAATCTGGGTGTATTCGTTCAAGACTTTTAAAAGTCCATATAAATCTGGGTGTATTCGTTTCAGACTTTTTAAAATCCATACAAATCTAGGTGTATTCGTTATTCCATTGACTTCAAATCCGGAATGACTTTCATGGATTTCATCCAAAAAATACACACGACGAAATCTGGCCAAGAACCACGAGAATTGAAATCCATGGAGTTTTGAGCGAGCGCGGAGTTCCAGCGCCCGCGGCCAAGAAGCCAACGAGCGCTGGAACTCAGCATCCGTTGAGAAAGTCCAGCGCTCGCTGGGTTTGAGCGGTCGCTGGAAACACATAGAAAAGTTAGTAATCTGCACAAAGAAATTTTCTCAAACATTAATCTCAAGATTCTCAACAAAAGCATATTTGCAAGAAAAGCCAACCTTCAGAAGCTGCTTACGTTAAGCCAAAGATAAAGATCAAAATCTGGACTTGCTGCTTCTCGCAGCCATAATTTTGTGTCTTCAAGCAAGAAAAAGACACACACTGGCACACACACAGTGTGTTTTTGGCAACAAATTTCAACGCCATTAAAATATTAATATAAAGAAATTCACAACTACTACATCTTTCGCCATCATCTTCCTAGAAACACAAGAGAGAGATGGAGAAAACGAGAAGAATACAAACTTGAAGCAGAGATGGGTTGCTGCGAAACGCCCAAGATTTGGAGCTGCCACGTGGGATGGTGGTGCGCACCCTCCTCTTGTTCACCACCACCATCTTCCTAGACCTCAGCGGCGGCGCCTCTTGCATAGACGGGGCATCGATTCCAACAGAGATTATCAGTTCCATAATTTGCAAAGAATGAATCTCTGTTTAATTCAGCTTTCTGGTTTCTTAGCTCTACCAATTGAGTATCTGATTTGAAGGGAAAGGCGACGAGCAGGAAGAGCTGGAGTCGGTGCAGGATACCCAGCCATTGAAGTCTGGTGGGGGAAACAGTTTTATCAGATCGGACAAAGCGAATATTGATCTGACGAAGAAGATGAGGTATAGCTTCCTACAATCACAAGCCCTCTTTTACGTTTTATATGTTTATTGAATGCATAAATTGTGTGTTCTTGTTTCAGGGTTTCTCCGATTTTGTTCAAGAAATGGTGTCTCTCGTGAATGGGTACACTTGCTCTGTTTAATGATGTATTGGGCTTAGTTGGTGAATTCGCGTGAGAGCTGAGTTATGATGAGATTGATATTGAAAATAGGGAAAAACATACAGCATGGAAGAACTGTTTTGGGAGATGGCACAAGCTTATGAGATTCCTAAATGGACATGTGAAGAAAACAAGTTCAAATATGAAATATCTGGACTGTAACTTCTTCTCATCAACTAAAATGTGGCTGGGTTTCCAGCGCTCGCTGGTACCCAGCGCTCGCTGGGTTTCCCAGCGCTCGCTGGAACTCAGCGGTCGCTGGGTTTCCAGCGGGGCTGGGACTCAGCGGGCGTTGGCTTCATGGAATTCAATTCCAAAATTATCCCGTAAAGTCTTCGAAAATCAGTGAAAATCGGGGTGAAATCCAACCACGAATTCTTTGAAAGTCGTCTGGAATCTATGTGAATTCCATGGAATTTAAATTTCATAGACTTTTTAAAGTCTGTGAAAATCCACAACCAATACACCCCCCTAAGTTTAGTTGTGAATTCAAGCTTTAAAACTCGAATTCACAGTTGAATAGCTAGTGTTGGTTGTGAATTCGAGTTTTAAAGTTTGAATTCATAACTAAAAATAGTGTTAATCGTGAATTAAAACTTTAATTCTCAAATTCACGACTTCCACTATTACTAGCTATGAACTCAAATTTTAAAATTTGAATTCACAACTAGGAATAGAATTGGTTGTGAAGTTAAGCTTTACAACTTGAATTCACAACTAACACTAGTAATTCAGTTGTGAATTCATTTAACTAGTTGTGAATTCTAATTTTAAAACTCGAATTCACAACCAAAACAACTAGTTATGAATTCGAGCTTTTAAACTCGAATTCACAACCAACACTAACGATTCAATTGTGAATTCAAAAGCATTAAGTTGTAAATTCATAGATGTGGTTGTGAATTCAAGAACATTAATCAATTATACAAAATCTTTTTTTCTTTCAATAGATTCATACACTTCCAAAATATCAGTGAAATTTATTAGCAATACAAATGCAATGATGCTTAATTATAATTATGCGCGTGGAGAGAAAGAGAGAGAGAGAGGTTAAGCTTACTCCCTTAATTTCATGAAAATTTAATTTGACTGGATTAATTCATACACGCAGCTGGAGCGGCACGAGAATTCGAGATCTAATCTGGTATTACCAAAAATCACATTCCTCCCCTTCTTCACCAGCTTTTTGCGGCGCATGAACTTCTCAGTTGATCCAGTTTTGTGTACTCACATCTGACGTCTGATGCCAATTCCATCATATTTTGTGAGATTAATATATAGGAATTAGGAAGTAGGTGGAGTTATGTTTGAGTCTAGTGCTCCTACGAGTTTGGGCTCCATTCTAACACTGAAGATTGATGACAGAGAGAGTACAAAGATAGTAGAGAGAGGGTGAGAGAGCACAGAGAGCGAGAGGAGAGAGAGAGACTGAGAGAGAATTTTTTTTTAAATGTGTAATGTGTTTGTGAGAAAGAATTTGTGGTTAATTTTTAAATTTTAATGTTAGGAGTTGTTTAGTCATTTAGCACAAAAATTGACTATTATTTAAATTTTTTATTTAAGTGGATAAATTTTAAATTTACTATAAGAAATAGGCTAATTTAAAATATTAACTCCTATATATATATATATATATAGGAGAGGTTCAGGAAAGAACCATAAATAAAAGAAGACCGGAGAACCATTTTCAGTCATTCGATCATCAAGATCTACGGTGGATGCATCATCTTGTTGGATGAATGCAGATCCTGAGTTCGAATCCTGAATGGAGCATTTTTTTTATTTTTTTTAGTGCATTAATTTTAACAGCGGATGCATTAATTTTTACAGTGAATGCATTAGATTTGATGGTTCTCCCGTTCTCACAAATAATGTAGTTCTCTCTAGAACCACACCCTATATATATATATATATATATATATATATATAGCGAGAAGTTCTAATAAAAATCAATTTTAATGGGACGGACACTTGATCTTAAATATCTTGAGGGTAAGATTTGGTTTCAATTTTAGCCCTATTTTTTTTTCCTTTTTATTGAAACCACCATTTTTTTTCCTTTTTACTTTTATTTTTTAAAGGATATTAATGTAATTTAATTTTTTTAATTACGGTAGTGTGAGATATTTAAGGAATTTCTTATGTCATCACGTTTATTTATTTTAGGGTTAATTTACTGTACATACACCAACTTTCTCGAATTTTGAATTTAGGCATGATCTTAAGAACCTGTCTGACAATACTCAACCTTCAGTAACAATTTGATTTTTGTCCCGAAATTCATAGACCCTAAAATTAAATGTGACGTGGAAGTCAGAGGTCGTTGCGTGTAGGGATGGAAACGAGTCGGATCTGGACCGGGTCTGGCCAATACCAAATCCAAATTCGGATCCAGATCTGTGGATCTGAAAATTTTGGATTCAGATCCAGATTCGTCGGATCTGCGGGTCCACGGGTCCAGATCCATGGATCTACTGTTTTAAATTAAATTCAAAAAATAATTCACAAAATCAACAACATCTAATTTCCATTATGAAAAATATTGCACAAAATACATTCATGCAATAAAAGTGAATCAAATTTCTGAGAATTTCTCACAATTTCATAAATAAAATCTAAAATAAAATCAGAATCACTATTTCTTGCTATTTCATAGAATTGAATTTGTCACAATTTCATAGAATTCGAATTTCTCACTATTTCACAAGAATCTAGTATTCGAACAATACGAGCAAAAAGCTTCATTACAGCATCTTTTCTCTTCGCAGATCAAGAGAAATCATATTTAACAATGCAACACAATCCCGAAAGATAAAAAATGACGCGACAAAACTGCCCCAGTTCTTTCTTCCTCTTCGGGGCCATACAAAAACCGAGAAAATGGCAAATCATACAGCAAGACTCTAATTCTTACTCCAGCTTTATTATGTCGATATAAGTAATCACCATATTTCTTTGGTGCTTTGGATTCAACAACATGAACCATGTCATCATCAATGTATCACAACTTCCTAAATCAGAATTTCTCACAATTTCATAAATAAAATCCAAAATCAGAATCTAACACAACTTCATAAACCAGAATCAAATCAAAATCAAAATCTAACACAATTTCATAAATCAAAATCTAACCTTGGATTGAGAGCATCCTGTGGATTGAGAACATCATGTGGTAGACATGGCTGAACGACGGCGGTAGTGGAGTCCGTCGGTGACCGGTGCAGCGAGCTGGTCGGCGAGATGACGGAGGAGGCGAGAACTGGAGTGGGTGGTCGGGTGAGTGAGGCGGCGGCGAAGGGCGAACTGGAGAGGGAGACGGCCGGGGATGGGAGTGAGGTGGCAGGCGGGGCGAGCGGGAGAGGCGGCGGCGGCCGACGGGTGAGGAAGCGGCGAGCGGAAAATGGGGGAGGGTTGAGGCGGCGGGTGAGTCGTGAGTGAGAACGAGGGAGAGGAAGTGAGGTAGAGGAACCGAGAGTAGAGTTAGGGTTTGAGTTTGACTATTTTGATTTTAATGTTTTTAATTTTAAATATATCTAATATTATTAATAAAATAATATATATTAAATAAAATGGATCCACGGGTCGGATCTAGGTCCATTGAAGTAACCGAGAGTATTGCAACTTGCGTGGCAATACCGTCCAGTGAAGTAAACTGTGTTGTTTTGGATGGTTAAAGAAACGAAGTCGATTTAATTAAATTTGAACTTTAAAATGAAGATTCCCAAAATAAAAAAAGAAAATTAGGGCCTGATTTAGGGTTTAGTACAGAGCATCAGCGATTGAAAATAGAAGCTCCTCGTTGTCACCATGGGCTCGAAGCTTCGATGAAGACTTCGTGGTTAGATGCAAATCTAGCGATAAGATACTATGGATGTCCATTAGGTGTGGTATGTGCTATTCTTGTGTTTCTGATTTTTTTTGTACTTGTCCTCTTCTTTATTTTTGCCGAAATACAAGATTTTGTTGTCTTACAAAGTTTTAGTGGTACAGGACGGAAGGTGTGCCTTCTTTGAATGGATTGACCCGAAGCCTACTCTACTACAAAGAAACTATAGCACGAAATTGAATAGGAAACGAGATGAAGCACGAGAACAACTCCGGATCAAGACTTGTTTGTGTAAAGAATACAAAGATTCCGAAGAACAAGCTTGGGATAAAGCTGGGCATACTATTGTTGTAATTGAAAGCTATCGTTTTAACTCTATGCATATATATTTTTTGGTTTTGTCGTTGCATGTTCTCATTTATAAATATTTGGGATGGTGTTACATTTATGTGCATCTATAAGATAAGTCACATGCATGTTCACGTTGATGCTTTTATCAGCCTGTCATTTAGTGTAGCAAAGTCCTTGTGTTTAGTGTCATGGACACGAACTCCGATTAGCTCAACTCTATTGCTCATCCTTCAAGCTTGGGATTTTCCCATCAACCTAGTTGGGTCAAGCAGCCTTCGACTTCGTTTAGCAATCTGCATCAACTTAGAATACTTATGATATTCATAAGGTATGTTTTGGTCATCAGCAAGGTTCCATCATTGCGTTTGACATTCCATCAGAACATATAATTTTCCTAACAAAGGTGGCGGACATTATAAATTCTACTGGAAAATGGAATGAGCGAGAGATGGCACACTTGTTAATTGGGACGTCTCATTTTAAACCACATCCACACTTAATATTTACAAAAAATGGCACACTTTAGTACTCCTTCCATCCTAATTTAATAGGACACATTCACCCATTAAATTAGGACATCCTATTTTAAACCGCATAAGATTAGGGCTGGCAAATCGTGCATGTCGAATCGTTATCGGGTCGACACGATAAGGTCAAACACGAACACGACTTGTTAAGAAATTACTAGACACAAATACGAATACGAACACGACACGATCTACACAAACACAAACACGACAACAATATAATTTAAATCGTGTTGACACGATACGATAACGACACGATCTAACAAAAAAATGATTAAAGACCGACCGATAGAAATACAATAATAAATAAATAAATAAATAAATAAGAAAGGCATAAATTTTGTGTTGTTTGGCGGCAAAACAAAGGATGTGATTAGAAAGAAAAAGTTTTCGAAAAATCAAAAATCCTAAGTTTAAAACAAGAATTAAAAATAAAAATAATATTAATTTTAAGAGGTTACACGAACCTGACACGAATCTGGCACGAACCCTACACGAAATTGTCGTGTCCTTATTAGGTCGACACAATAAGGACAACCTGATAAGGGTTGACACTAACCTATTAATTTCGTATGGTTTCGTATCGTGTCCAAAATTATCAGCCGTACATAAGATGTCACACTTTTAAATCACATTCACACTAAATATTTACAAAAAAAACTCACCCCAAAATATATTTTGGTCGACCCAACACCACTAAAGTATAAGAATAATTATCCTTTGTAAGACTCATTTATACTAAAAAAATACATCTTGCAGTCATTTTATTAAAATCCTTGTCTTCTATTGCACTATACAATTTTTGTTAACGAAGTATATTTTGCTAAAAAAGTATATCAAATTGTGGAGTCTTATTATGTTGCTTGTTGATTAACTAGCAATTTTTATTTTTTGGAAGCAACAAAATTATTCACCTTCAATAGTGATTGTTGAGTCAGAATTAAATTGGTACCCTCTTCATTCCACCATAAGTGAAACGTTTCTTTTAGGCAGGATTTAAGGGAGTAGTGTTTAGTTGTTTAAGCATGTTTCTAATTTTGTGAATAAATTATTATATATTTTAATTATTGAGTTTTTAATTTTGATGCCAGATTTTTTTTTAATTAATGTTATTTTGATTTGCAAGTTTTAATAAATTTAATTAAGGTTCTGTTTACATTAACTTTTTCAAAATTAATATTCTCTCTCTCTCTGGACGAAACCTGTCTCCTTCCCCCACCCTGGATGAAACCGTTGTCTCCTTCCTCTATCCAGAACTGTCGTCCCCTTCCCCCCACCCAGAACCGTCGTCTCCTTCCCCCCACCCCCCACACACCAGAACCGTCTTCTTCCCCCACCCCAAAATCCTGAGCGCCACCCCCCACCTCCCAAAAATAAACCCCTAGTGTCGCCTCCCCCACCCACAAAAACTCACCGAAATAGCAACATCAGAACCCAAATCGAAGCCCCAGCAGCAGCCGCTTCCCTCCACCACCCTGATTCACTGAACTTGCAACGAAGTGGAGCCGAAGATGGCAAACCCTCGCCAAATTTCAGACGAGGGCGGCAATTTCTCTTGAATAGAGGGAAGCTAGGACTCAGTTTTATTTGAGCGTGAAAAGGAAGAGTAGAGAAAGAACAGAGAGACGAGGGTGATGACGGTGGCTAATGGCCGTCGACCTCGCCGAAGAAGCCTGCAGCGACGGACTGTGGTGGGGTAAAAGGAAAGAGTGACTTTGTAGAGAGCAAGATGGTGAAGATAGAAGAGAGAGTGATTAATTGGGTTACTTAAAAAACAAGGGCGCATTTAATTGTGTTAATTAAGTTCTTAATGGCCCTTATTGTTTCTAAAAAAGAAAATATCGGACTTTCGTGGGAACGACCCAAAAATAAATACACATCACTTTTGATGGGACGACCCAAAAAGAAATACGCATCACTTCCGATTAGACGAAGGGAGTATAATACTCCCTCCGTCCGCGATATCGTTTTCATATTTGTCATTTTGATCTGTCCGCGATATCGTTTTCACTTCCATTTATAGAAGTAAGGTCCACAAACTTCCATTCATAACAATAGTGGGATCCAAACTACATTCACTACAATATCCACTACTATCTACTACTCCCTGCGTCCCAGAAATAATGACTCGTTTCTTTTGGGCACGGAGACTAAGAAGTGTTGAATTAAGAAGATAAAGTGATGGGCCACATATTTAAAGATGTTATTAGTAAAATTTATTATTAGTTAATCTACATCAATTAAAGATGATGGCCCACCACCATTTTCCCCTCACTTTATCCAGCAAGACCAACTGTCCGGTCGACCTTCTTCTTCAATACTCCGGCAACACCAGCCTCCCGCCACTGTTCCACTGCCAACACCAGCAAACCCATCCATCCCCCTCCCCCTCGAATTCCCTAATTTCTCATCATCTCCATGCATCACCGCACAAGCCGGACACCACCAAACCCAGCGCTAAAAGTCCCAATTTCTTGCACAAAATTAGGGCTCTCTCCACCGCCGTTCCGTTGTTTCGAATCTGACAAGCACAGTGGAGGAAAAGGGAGCGGTGAAGGTGAGCCCTACCGTGGCTAAGAAACCCAGCGCCAAATCAAAACATTTCCGCACCCTTTGCCTAATCACCCCTTCCCCAATTTCTTGCACAAGAAATTAGGGCTTGGGCGAGGTGACAATGGCGCCCCACTGCCGCGATTCAACCGCTCCGCCCCTCTACAAGAAACTACTCTATAGGGCGCTCTTCGCTGCCAATCTGCTGTTTCGAGTCCGGGGAGCACAGTGGAAAAAAAGGGAGTGATAAAGAAGAGATGAGGCGGTGGAGGCGAAAAAAGTGGAGAATGAGGGAGTGGTGGAGGAGAGAGGAGAAGGTGGAGGCGAGAAAAGTGGAGGAGAACAGCACGGTGGAGCACCGAGATCGGTCGTGGAAAGGCGAGGTTGAGGATGGTGGAGGCAGGAGGTTTGGGAGATGCGAGATTAAGAAGTGAAAAATTAACAAAGAAGACAAGATTAGGACTTATAATTAACATTTTAATTAAATGTTAATTATAACTCAAAAAGAAAACAGACCATTATATATGGGACAACCCAAAAAGGAAAACAAGCCATTATTCTTAGGATGGAGGGAGTACTATTCACCACTTTTCTTAAAACTCGCGCCGTCAACAATGTGGATAAGATATCGCGGACGTAGGGACTATTAACTTTACACCGCCCGGGGGAAAGAAAATAAAGAGAACAAATAAAGGGTGCCAATTTTGCCAAGAATGCCAACGTACAATATAAAAAATTAAGACATAATTATACAACAAAAGCGGAGTGCAGGTATGTATGGATTTCGCAACTAAAGCACACACCTCAAAATGTTGTCAGCATACAAAGAATAGTGGTCACACCAAGAATGAAAGAGCTATATTATATTAGGTAAACAAGGTAACAATATAACCCATCAACTCTATTTTGACCAGGCCACTGAATCAATCTCTGCCTGAGCAGCTCTGTACAACTCCAGTCTCTTTGCCAGGGAGATGCGTCGTTGCATGATCGCCGGATCCTCGTCCAACAATGTTCCCAACTGCTTCCCCTGTTCAGACAAGTAGCGCTCATTTCTTCGTCTAAAATGACAAAATAAATCCCTTTCTAAATGAACCTTCTAGGAGAAGGTGACTAGGACGGTGTTTATACTTTATTTTTTATTTCTATTTCAGATTTATGGGGGTGGGGGTTAGTACCTCTTTTTTGCCCAAGTCAGTGAAGAAATGGTCGAGCAAGCTTCGTTTCGCCTCACGGACTTGGCAATATACAATAGACTTTGGAATGGAGTTTCTCAAGCTTCCACATACCATATTGACATAAGACAGCACGGTTGTTCCTGTTGAAGTAAAGATACCATCATTAGGTAAGGAGTACCATTAAAATTTGAATATGTTGAAATCACAGAGGAGTGAATTTTACTCACCAATTCTGCGAAGATATGAATCATTGTATCTATCGAAGATTGAATGGGTCGGATTGCCACCCTTCTCAACATCCTGGGGAAGCTTCCGGAAGAAATCTACAGTTAGGTAACTATTTTCCATTTCTACGAGCTGTAGAGTTGCTTTCCTGCTCTCTTCTTTCATTCTATCCAATGATTCAATAGCAGCATTTCCGACCTCCACTCTGAGAGAGGGGTATTGCTTTAGCTCCTGTGAAGAACAGAAACGAGCATCAGGAGTAGTTATTAGGCACCATCATACCAATAGTTTTGTAACATTAGTTTCCTATATCGAGTGAGTTATCCCACTTCTTTCTTGCATTATGAGAGAGAAAGGAAAAGATAGTAGATGACGGTCGTGCCAAGGCGCTTATAACTTTGTGTGAATATATAACAGCCAATTGTAACATAGAGTACAATGAAGTTGGAAGACTTACCACAGTCTCATTAATTGCCTTGTGAACAAGTTCTTTGAGTATTCCGTGAACCTTAAGAGAGAAAAGAAAGAATTATAAGATTTTCCTCAAAAACTGCTTCAGACAAAAAGAAATATTAATAAATACTAGCTGGGAAGACTTAGTACTCTAAAGAAATTATAACCAGTACGACTTCTTGGCATGAGGATATATAAAAAATTTAAAAACAGAATAGAAAACATCTATAATGCTATGAAAATCAACAGAATCTGGATATAGACCATCTGTAGTTAAAATGCATACCGCATCAACAGCAGCTTCAGCAGGCCCTTTGATAGTGATCAACGCAGTTTCAATGAGACGGCGATAACCCTGTTCAGGTGCTATCAGATGAGGCTGATACCCATCAGCTTCAGTGATTAACTTGCGCACATTTTCCATGGCAAGATGCTTATCAAACTGCAAGCGCTTCAAGGCCGCAGGCAGTTGGTTGTCAAAAACATTATATATTTTATCACCACCAGGACGACTGTAAGAAAAGGCATGACATGAAAAAGATTAAATTTAAGAGTATAAAAACATATAACATATGCTAACAAGGACAAGTAGAGAGCACATATACATACACTCCATCAAGATGCTCTTTGAATATTCCATCAAATGTGCGGCAGATTTCCATGATCATGTACAACTTTCCCTGCATTAGCAGTCAGCATTAATAACATTGCAGGACATTAACGGAACAGGCACCAGTTAAAATTAAGCAAAGTAGTCCATACTTTAGAAGGAAATACGAGATAGAGAGCACACCAGAAAAGCATTGCAAAGATAGAATCATCACAGTACTAAAAAACCCATTTTATCATAAAGTGATATATTAAATATTAATGGCAATAAGCATAGATATCTAAAATGTAACAAGGTAATAGCTTACTCCAGCATCAGTTGCAATGGGTTTTCCCAGACGGCTCAACTCAGATTCCAGCTCAATTATCGTTTTGTTAATTAGTGACTGAAGGCCTGGAATTCGTGATTTGATGACAGCTTCCAAATGCTAGAAAACAGCAGCATGAATTTAAATGTTAGACCGTACAAGATATATACATAGTTCATTGTGAGGATAAATGCATATAGAACGCTCAAAAACATTTCCTTAAGCCAAAAATAAGTCAGAAAGATTTAAGATGGGATATTGCTCACTTTAGATAGGATTTTCCCTAAATGCTCCGAACCCATCCTGTGAGCAAGATGTTTGTATTCTGGAGTTTGAGCAAAATACTCCCGCTCTCTACGCCTAGCAGCGATCATGTCAACATTTTTGTTAATGTCTTGTTGAGAACGATTAACAACACCAATCCATGGAAACTGCAGCCTGTATGCTTTTCCTTCCAAGATCTATAGATCCAAATAAATAATGGTCAGAATGTTCAGGAATAGGCAGGCACAACAAAAACATATTCTAAAAGATAGGATGGAATAGTATACTCAGTATTAAAAGTAAACAACTGGTACTTGTTTTCCTACAATATATAAGATCAATATCCGCAGTTGTAAACTTACATCTACAGCATCAGTACCCTTGTCCATAAGATCAATCTTCGTTAGAACTCCAAATGTTCTCTCTCCTGAAATATGATTAGTTGAATGTCAAATATCATGAACCTATTATTACAGAATTATCAAAAAGTCAAATGGTGATTCCACTAACATGGTTCAAAGGTGTAAATCACAAATAATGATAATGTCTATCTGAAAATGACAATCATATGCAAGAATATGACAAATGATCCATAGCTTTGCAACAGTACCAACACATTATACCTTTTGGGTCCACCTCACGAGAAATTTTAATTGCATCTGATGTTGCAAGATCTTGGTTGGCAGGAGAAATAGCCAAAATAATACAGTTGGGCTGAAAAAACATACATAGAAACATATTAGTCAACAAAATATGCCTTTAAGTAAAACCAAGCAGGAACTAACCATATCCTGAATTGTACAAATCAAGTCTCAGAAGAAAGATTTAGTTGTATTTTTTGGACAAATTTAAAACACTGTAACCAAAACATTCTAAAATCGGTCAAATCAAACGACCAACAATCAAAAAGATTGTACAATACCTTCTCAATGTAAGACCTAACCATGTTCTCAATATCCATCACAATGCTATCTGGCTGACCATCTATGAAAAACAAAAAAAATAAACTATCATTTTATTCTAAAATTGAAGATGATTGAATTAAAACTAGTTAAAACAAAAGAAAGAAGAAACATGAAAACAATAAACTTACCGACAGCCACTTTTGTCAGTCCAGGAAGATCAATCAAAGTTAGATTCACCACTGCAATCATAAAATTTGGGAAACCTAATTATTGCTCTTTGAACACCAAATTAGAATAAGATATCACATGATTCACATCACATTTCAGTAATTTTGTTATTTATGAAACTCATATAAAACAACTAACCAAATGACAAATAATCAAGATTCAACTAACCATTTGGTGAATAGATACTAAGATATATTGGGACAGTGGAAATTTGCTTAGAACGTCCAGTCTCTCTGTCAGTTTCATCAGCAATCTCCTTCCTGACAGCAGCTGTGCAAAATTTGACAAAGATATAGCATCAAGAATTAAAAGAAAATGTCTAGCTCTCAAAAAGAAGTACGAAAGAGAAACATCTGTGGAGAGGTTCAACAGTTTGAACGGGAAAAATCTATAAAAATAATGTAATTTGCATTGGAACAATCAAGAGATGTACTAGCAGAGATCTCATGTCATGGCAACATGCTAAGTTAAGTACCAGGTACCAGAAAAAAAGTAACTTACCAAAATCAGTGAATCTCCTTCTAGGGAGATGTCCAAATTCTGCATATTCTCTACCTTCATCAAGCCGATGAAGCTGCAGAACAAGAGGGCGTCGAGTAACAATACCTGTTTTTATTAAGGCCGTCAAGATGTTAGAAGCAGAAGTAATTTTATGCTTATTATCATTGTTATTATAAAAAAATTAAAAAATGAAAGCCCAGTCATTACCAGATCCACGAGGTAAAAAGTCTTTCCCGACAACACTTTCAAGTACTGAAGACTTTCCAGAACTCTACAACATTTGGATTAATCAACCAAAAATGAAAATGAGTAAGTCAAGAAAGATCTCAAAACAACTGATAGAAGCAATATCACAGAAATGATAACAAATCCATCCGCACCCAGAAATGTTCGGCATCTCCAGTTAATTTTCAATGCAGATTTCTCTCCAAGAAGTTCGGGGTATTGGAAAAAGTTATGTTTCTAACAAGTTGCTTCAAATCATTATATACGTTTTAGTCATTACATACTTTGTGATGCCAGAAAACCCTACTCCAATGCACTTAATTCTAGTAATATATGAAAACAATAATTATCAAAGAAGCAGCTGAAAGAAAATCTTCGATATCACAAAAAGCGAATTCAAATCGACAACAACTCAGAAGCAGATAGATCTAAACTCCGATCCCTATTCCCCACATAAAACGCGTCAAATTACCGACTCAATCAACATTAACTACGATCTACAGAAACAAAAAGTAGACAAACTTGAAATCGAGAAAACCTTATTTCCACGCAGATCAAGACAAAAACAATAATAACAAGTTCAATCGAAAATAAAAAAGAGAAAGAAATGGTGAAGTTAGAGCAAACAATCAGACCTGACCGCCGACGACGGCGATAGAAGGCAAGGCGTCCCAGAGAGTAGGCAGCGCGGTCTCTTCGCCGTGATCTCCGAGAGCGGTGCACGCTCTCTGCAGTCGGTTAACCAATGAAATCAGATTCTCCATATCCCCAACTCAGCTCCGAGTCAATGATCCTTGGACTTGACTCGGCGATGACTGCACTTTAGAAATTGCGTAGTTGTGAAGCTAGAGATAGAGAGAACCTTATCACTAGCTACTGTTCGATCTCGGAGCTGGAGAGAGAGAGAGAGAGAGAGAGAGAGAGATTAGCAGGTGAAGAAATTGAATTTGAAAATGAATGGATACACAGGAGAGGTTAAACGGCGTCGTCGGTGGTTGACACCGGCCTGTGCTTTGGCTTTTTCCGCTTTCAAATTTCAAAGGAAACGATGCCGTTGCTTAAATGATGAATGGGCCAACGCGTCGGCCGATATTCACTAGACCTCAAATTGAAGGCCCAAGTTTGAAGGATAGGCCCAAGGTACTTTAAGCCCACGAGCTTACTCGTGTACGAGAATAAGTGTGATCAATATTATTGGTTTGCACTTTTAAAATTTTTTTATTTACTTATGCACTATATGAATAATATTTATATTATTGTATAGTGATTGTGCAGTTAATTATTTCCTCCGTTTCATTATAAATGTCCCATTTTTCATAATAGAATGTTCCATTACACATGCTTTATTCTTTTTTTGGCAATATATTTTCTCTCTATATCTAATATTTAAATAATTTACATCAACTCACTTTATTTACTTTCTACATATTTCTCAATCTTCGTGTCTAAAAATAATGAGACATTAGTAATGAGACGGAGAGAATACTATAATGTGTAATTTGCAAATAATATATTGCAGTAATTGTATATGGGTGGTGTATGCTAAAGGAAACACTTTATTCGATATCAACTTTAAAAGAATTTTACTAAATTGAATAATAGTCAAATTTGCATGTTGTCAACAATTCAACCAAAGGTAACATAACCAATAGGTAACGTAGTAAACTCAATAATTTTAAATAGATAACAATTTTACTAAATTGTAGTATTATTTATTTTGTTTAACTGTTATCTGCATCGTAATAAAACTTTAGGAAGGAGCAAATAAGTGCTTTGTCAGAGCTGGAAAAACACTTAATATTCATCTAAATTTTCAAATAATGAAAATAGAGATGAATATCGAAACACTCTATTTTAATTTTTTTAGGGAATCGATTAATTAATTACACTCTATATATTATCGGAATCGAAACCATTTTTGAGATAATCATTTTAAACAGTAAAATACTATATTTGGCCACTCATCTAAAAAATACAAATTTTGGTCATTTTTTACGTTTTAAGACTATTTTGCCCTTAATTAGGGCGGATCGAATTCAGGTTTCGCGCGGGTTATGCACTAATATGGTCATAAGAGCATTCACAATGGTTGAGTAAGCAACTTACTTTTTTTGATGAAATTACATTATAAATAATACAAACCACACACACCCCACCTAGTGGTTACCGAGAGTACTCGAACCTGTGACCTCTTGGACAACAGGCAACCACCCCAACCACTAGGCCATCCCAAGGGGACGAGTAAACAACTTACTTGATAGAAGAGGGGGACCACTATGAGTAAGGAGGCTACAGTGGGATGACTCATTCTCTTACTTTATCTTTTTAGTTTTGATTTTTGTATTTTTCATTTAAATTTAATTGCATAAATTTAAATAACACCATTACTTAAAATTAAAATTGCATTAATTAAAAAAACCTAAAAATTACATTAAAAAAAACTAAAGACATTATTAAAAATTACTTAATAAAAAACAAGCTAATTTCTCTCATCCCTTTGCCTAGCAAGAATCTTCATGAACAAGATCTGATCATCGTGGATCTCCTGCTTGAGCTATTCTTCTTGGCGTACTCGGCAATAATTCTTTCGAGTTTGGTGTCGGACTTGTCTAAGTACTCCTTGCATTGAGGTGGAGGCTCCGAGGCTTGCGACGCCTTCCCTTTCCCCTTAGCCGCCCTTGCCGCTTTGTTTTCAATCGGCTGGGAAGACGTGATTTCCTCGCCCGACGCTGAGGTGGTGAAGTCGCCCATCTCCGTAGTCTTTGTCCTCTTGGAGGAATGCACGTCTCCCTCGAGGTACATAGACTTGAATTTCTGGTTGGTCCGGAGAAGCTTCCATGTATTCCACATCCTGAAGGGGCCGGAATTGTTCCTAGCGGCGAAGACAATTTGGGCCTTCTCTCGGAGCATGTCGTCAGAATGGCCGGAAGGCCACTTGGCGCACGTCTCCACCCAAGTATTTTCCCATAGCTTCACCTCTACACTCACTCGAGCCCAGTGTCCCTTTATTTGCCGGTGTTGGAGGTTGGCGCCGATGAGGGGGTTCACCCGATCCAGAACCTGTTGCCAATAGGACTCCTCCTTTTGGTCGACACCTCGGATGGCATCGTTGGTCTCCTCCGTCCGAATTCAGGCGATGAGGTCCGTATCCTTGAGGGTGTAGGTATGATGGAGGGCCTTTCCTTCCTCCGACTCCTTTGCTAGCGCCTTCGCCTTGTAGGCCTTCTCCTTTCGCCGCCCTCCTTTCTTGGGCTTCGACGCATTATGGGCGGGCGGTGCCTCTTCCTCGCCGCTCGGGGGCTCCTCCCCAAGTTGAAACCCGATAAATCGAGTTGATAGTCGCCAGAGAGATCGGGAACCCAATTAGGGTCGTAGTAGTTGGGGTTATATGGATCCACTTTTTGAAAAATTTGAGAGGGAAGATGAAAAGAAAGTTGGAAGAGATAAGAGAATTTGTGTTGGTGAATGAAACATGAGGGAGAAGAGAAAAAAAAAAACCAGCAACGGTCGAATGACCGAAGAAAGAAGGAAAATAATTCTTGAAAAATCAACAAAGAGCCGTTTGAAAGCAAAATTCGATTTTTTTTATTAGCGTGTGTGGTGCACGCGCGTGTCTTGAAGGAGAACGAGGCTTATTCGATTTTTCGAGTAAGCCAAGGCTGCAGTGGGGTTACTCGATATAGTGGTCACTCGAGTAAGGCCTATCGAGTCACCACTGTGGATGCTTTAAGTACCATTCGTGCATCACTACATAATAGAGGGTATATGACACTAATAACACTAATATGACCATAAGTATCATTCGTGCGTCACCCTAAATGAAGAATCCAAACCCTAAAAGGATAATCTAATAGTGTATAAGACAAGATAGTGTATCAGCACAAGTAATGACACTAATAGTGTTGGTCACTAGTACCATTCGTGCATGGCACTATTGGCACTAATAGTGCCAAGTGTACCAATTTACTTGAATATTTTTTCTGGTGGTATTTTTGGCACTAATAGTGCCCTGTGTATCTGACCCGTGCGCAAACCCGAATCCGGTCCGCCCTAATTGAGGGCAAAACAGTCCTAAAACGTAAAAAATGGCCAGATTTTATGTTTTTCAAATCAGTGGCCAAAATTTATGTTTTCTTCTTCAAAATGGCCACGCGAATGTATTGATTCTAGTTTAAATGTATATAATTATTTTAGTATTTTTGAATTTCTAATCACTAAATTAATGGTGCTTGGTACGGGGTAAGGGGTACGAAAAATGGGAATGAATGAAATGGATGCTTAATTATCTAACTTAGTTTATTTGGGTTTCTTTTGCATAAATCATTGAAATAATTTAATTTTTATTTGAGATCAACTTTAAAAGTATCACTAAACAAAAATAAAATTTCTGAATAAAAACATCTATATGCATGAAAAAATGACAACTTCGAAGGAAAGATACGCAGATATTACCATGTGAGCACTAATCATAGTCAAATCTTAGAGTCAAAATAAAAATGGGAAAGGTTGGTTTCGAGAAATTACAATCATCTTATATTTTGTTTTAATAATTGAAGTAAATACAACGTGTGAAACCATGTTTTATCAAATAACTCGTGAAAGTCTTAATTTGTACTATTTTCTATTCAATGTAATAATGTATCTTATTTACATATTGAGATGTTAAAAGTTAATTTAAGTGGTTAACATAAAATTATGTTGTATAATGCGTATTTTCAGAGATTCCTTCATATTATGAAATTCTAAATTATGAAGTGAAAAGTGACAACTTTGGTTTCCTTCCCCCTTCTATAAAAAACGAATCCTATTTCACTCAACAATCGGAATTTACTTGCAACCTCACTGCCGCTTTCTTTATTTTCTACTTTCAAACTGCCTATATATCTTATATGCTCAAATGTAAGCACAATTCCATATAACATCTTCAATTCTAGTGGAAACTGATTTTATAACCTTTTAATTATTTTAAACTATAAAATCAAGCCACACTTATAGGTAAATGATATAGAGATGTATTTTCAAGTATTGCTATATATCTAAAGGGAATAAGTATATACTATCAGGTACCTTTCTTCTTCTTTTGTCGTGTTTCTTATTCTTTGTTGTTAGGTCCCGGAAGGTCAGGAATAGGTGTGTGGAGGGGAATACACCGATAGGCTATTTTGATTAAAAACAAACCAACACAATCTTTTACCGAAAACTTTGGCTGATGACTGATACTGAATCTCTCTTCAGTAAAGAGATATCAGTTAAGTCCAAGACTTTAACTGATATGCGTTAGGCTTTAGTCAGGTTTGTAAAACAAATGAGTGTTATGAGTCTTACTGACTATCCGAAGATTTATCAGTTAGACTAATAACACTGGCAGCAGAAAACTTTTCTTTTGAAATAGCCTTTGTGATTAAACACGTTGTCAAGATTTAGTTTCACATTGCAGTTAATCAATTTCAGTTGAGAAAGAGTTTGCGCACAAATAAGAAAGTAAAACTGAAAGCGATAAACGACAAATGGGATTTTTAAGTGGTTCGAAATCCAATTCCTACATCCACAATCAGTTGATCACACTGACAAACACTCTAGGCATGTGCTTACGGGTGCACAACAGAGCGAAACAATTGAATATATAATCTTCAGTACCAACACACTGGGTTGGATTTCTCAAACACTCTTAGCGCTCACTGGGCACTAAGATCTCTTGGATTCAGAACACTGGTCTGAACTTCTCTCGGCTCAAACGCTCTTTTCGGTCGGTTGAAAGGAGGTTCGAAAACTTGCCAACTAGATCACAGAGAACATGCTCTCTGTAATCAGTTACTTAGGCTTTGGATATAAAATATTTGCCTAAGATCTAAGAGAATGTATGTAATCAGTAGTGGACTGATTTTGGCTTTGGGATTCTCTTCTTCGATTCAAACTTTGAAAGGCTTTAATTTGCTGAGTAACGAATTCGGCAGCGTTTTGTGAAGATTGAAGTGTTCCTCGAGCTCTATTTATAAGAGAGGTCTTGAATAGATCCGTTGGTGGAGAAGGTCTTCAAGAATTCATCCGTTGGAGAGTAATTCGAACTTTGCTGAGGCTTCAATCTTCGAGGTTCCTTGTTCGGCAGCGTTTCAGCTTGTGTATTTGAATCGGTGAAGATTGGAGTGTTCCTCGAGCTCTATTTATAGGAGAGGTCTTGAATAGATCCGTTGGCGGAGAAGGTCTTCAAGAATTCATCCGTTGGAGAGTAATTCGAACTTTGCTGAGGCTTCAATCTTCGAGGTTCCTTGTTTAGTGAGAAACGAATACTAAGGTACAGGAGGTAGGACGTCTCTGCAAAGGTAATCATTAAAAATGAATGCTCTGCAGAGAAAGAACGATCCTTGAAATCTCTGCATTTAATGCGGCTGTACTTGGGAGTGCGTGACTTCCTTTTAACTTTGGAGGTTCAGTCCGAAGAAGAATGTTAACTGATACTTGACTTTAGTATCAGTCCGCTGAATCCACGTGACCTGCATTAATGAATTAGTCGTAACTGATCCTTTAGTTGAGAAACGCGATCAGTCAAACATCAGCGCTTGACTAAGCCTTTATTCGCAATATCAGTCGAGCTCTTCAGTCTTCAGTCTTCAGTTCTCCGATCTTCAGTCTTCAGTCTTCAAAACACTAACTTCACTATAAAAAGAACTCCAACACTTGAGTTCGAAAAATTCTAGTCTATTACAAAGAAACCTTAACGATTTTGGTATCATCAAAATTAGGATAAGGATATTTCACTAAGTTTCTAACATTTGTTTATTGTTTCACTTTTCTTTCGCATGTGCTTTACATTTGAAAAGTATAACAGAATAAGTAGGGTGATGAACGGGTCGGGTACGATACGTACCCAAAATTTAGCATTTATGTTACCCGTACTCGAACCCCAATGGTATTCGGTTATCGATTAAATGGGACGGTTATATGGGTTGGTTAAACGGGTAACCGAAATACCATTAAAAAATGTTAGCTATATTAGATGGTAGCTATTTAGTAGAACTTATTTAATTAGTTCACCTTCACGATTCCTTGTGCGATGATGCCATGAACAAGTTGATGATTTCATTGAGTTAATCTAATATTTTAATAGAGTTTAATAGTTTATTATTGATTGTTCTATTATACTTTGACTATTTATAAGTTTATTTAATTATTAATTTTTAAATTGATACATTTCCTTTCATGTAAAGTTGTAGTTATATTATAAATATCAAATTAAATATATTTATATTAATAAAATTATATTTTATAATTTTAAAATGAATTAAATTGGTTAAATGGATATTACACGATCGGTTATCGGGTATACCCGGTAACCAAAAAAATTAAATACTCATACCCATAACCGTACCATTTAGCCAAATATCGGGTATCGGTTACCTGATAACCGACGGGTTTCGGTTCGGTTCGGATATAACCAATACCCAATATCCAAATAAACAGCCCTAAGAATAATAATGTAAGAATCATAAGTTTCCTTGAAATCTACTATCACATTAAGGTACGGTTTAAAATTATGAAATAGTTGCATTTTGAGATATGATAATCTTCATATCAAGTTATTTTAAAGTGTAGTTGATCCTATACTGTTTAGACTTGGTGATCATTTCTCCCAGCCTCGCCTACTGTTTATACTTCACGTTCTTCGGTACAAACAAGACTTATCGTCTCTCCTCTCTCGGATTGTACGTCCGTTACTTGCTATCAATTTCTCCACTTCATTATTTATCTGGTAATTATGGTCTTAAATGATTATGTTTGAAGCTATATGGAATTTACTTGCTTAGTGGCATAAATTCTAGATCAATAGTTGGGAATTTGGTGTTATATTGAGTTGGATAATTAGATTTTTTTTCCTGCATTTTGAATTGATAAGTGGTGTTATGCTAGAATATTAATTTTGTTACCTCTGTAGTCATAATTTTGTTTACTATACGAACCAGCAGTTTTTGCATAATGCATTCTCTCTTCAGTATCTCTAGGGTCTAGGCTTCACCTTCTTCTTCACCTCTAGCATTCCTTTACACAACTTATGCAATAGAAATAGTGAGTTCCTCGGGTCCTCCTCTAATATTCTCTTATCTCTTAATGTAGCTTTCACAATAACATATAGGCTACACAAATGTTTGGAAGGAATATTCCCTTATCTCTTTTAAGTCAGCTTTTCATTTGGGTAGTTTAATTCGAAGGAATATAGCTTGGTAATTTGTTCCCTTATTTTTAGATTCTTATATTTGGTTTAGTTTTACTGTAATACAAGTGAAAGAACTTCTTGATATGAAGATAATAGTACAATACTTTGAATTATGATTAGCCGACATAAGATGTATTATACGGGCATATTTTAAATGATTTTAATTAATAAATGTGGATAGAATTGAGGTGTTAAATATTATTTCTAAATCAAAATAAAATGTTGTACAAACCAAAATTTCTCATCAGGTGCACATTGTACTTATTTATTTCATTGTATTTAGCATCTTTATTGTTTATGTTATTTAATTTATATATAGGCAATATTATTTCCATTTGTATTTAGATAGCATATTGGGAAATGCCACTATTTTTGCGTTGCTGTTTAATTACTATAAGCATATTATTTTATAGTTTGATGAATATTGAGTTGTATTTGCAATTAGGCTAAGATATTTGCTAGGTTTTAATAGTGAATTTATGATCAATGTTGCAATTTTTGTCAGTGCTTTGCCTTTCACCTTGCCTGTTTGACGAGCTATTTAGTGATACATTTTTACTATTTGAGGATTGTGTTGAATTCAAAAACTTCAATAGTCGGGATGTGGTCACTCGTCAACGAGCTTCGCCCTTTGGCAATGACACCTACACTTAAAGCGAGATTGATAAGATGTTATGACATACCTTCAACAAAAAATGATGAGCTAAATAGTTTTGAATGCATATTCCACAATATGGAGGTATGATTTATGTATCAAGTTTTATGATTAAATGAATACATAAATGCATATTGATATAGATATAACTTATAAGAAGGTATGCTTAGAAAAATATTAGAAATTGGGAAATTATCTAAAATAGTCCATATGCATCAGATAACTTCAATTGGCATATCACGTTTGGATCTTTAACTTATGATTCTACAAAATTTAGTTCTTCGAATTTCTTTCTCTATTATACTTTGCTCTTAATGCTCTGCCTCATCTTTTTATTTGTTGACTTTTACTTTTACTAAAATCATTTGAAATATTGTGCTGTAGCATCATTATTAAATACTTATTTCAAATTAACTACAGGGAATTATGTACCATTTCACAGCACCAAAATTTATGATATCTAAGTTCACCTCTGAGTTTCAAGAAGGAGAGCTTTATGCTATACGGAACTTCGGTGTTACACATAATCAATCAAAGTTTAGGGTTACTTCAAATAAGTACAAAACAACTTTTTATGGAAACACCGAAGTGAGAGTTGAAACTAATCCAACGTTTCCTAATATCATTTATGCATTCAAGTCCTTTGATGATATTTAAGCCATTGAAAATATTGCAATGTTGTTCCAATTGGTAATGATAAAATATTTTTATATTCTTTCATATATTTCTACATGCAGTACAAAATCTTAGTCCTGTGAATGTGACTCGTGCATATGTTATAGGCAATGTCGCCTCCAGACCTAATCCAACAAAACCGACAACTCGAGATGGTAAAGAAAAAATAATATTGGATCTTATTCTAGAAGATACTAAGTGAGTATTTATGTACATTTTTGTCGTTATTTCTTTATTCTTAAAATCTAAATTTTTTGTTGTTTTTTACTATATTGTATAATATTGGTTCAAGGGGAAAGAGAATCTCTTGCACTCTGTGGGAGAATTAATATGCTGATATATAATGTATTATGAAACAATATGAAGAACGTCAAATGGATGTCAACATTATTGTATTAAGTACAATTTTGCAGGCTAAGTATATTTCGAGATAAGTACAATCTTGACACTTATATTTCTACACAACATAGATGATATAACATAGACTCATGTTAATGTTCAGATATAAATACATTAATTTATTATAATTATAAGTTAATTTAGGACAACTTAAGTTTCTATACAACAAAATTTTTAAGTTCATAAGTTAATAAGTTAATTTATTATTTAACAAATAATTATTAAGATGATTTATTATTGATTACTATTAAGTTAAATGTCATATCAGCTGATAATTTAATTAATTGAAATTGCACTTAACTTTATTTTGTTTGAGTCAACCGTTTTATCTATTCAATTATTTTCAACTTGTGTAGTGACAATGATACTTTTATTTATATTTTCAAGTATATATAATTTCTGTAACTCTGTTATCAATTTCCGAAAATCGGTTTCTAAAGATAAATAGTTACTCCCTCCGTCCCTGAAATAAGTTTCTCTTTGGGGACGGCACGAGTTTTAAGAAAAAATAGTAAAGTGTATTAATAGTGGAGAAAAATGTGTTATAATTAGTATTGAGAGTGGTGAAAATGTGAAAAAGTGTTATAATTAGTATTGGAAGTGATGAAAAAGTGAAAAATAAGAATAAATAAAGTATTATTAGTGGTGAGGTAGTTGTCCAAAAATGGAAAGAAAGAAAGAGAAATTTATTTGGAGGACGTCCCAAAAAGGAAAAAGATGAACTTATTTTAGGGACGAAGGGAGTATTTAACTTAACACTTAACTTTAATGTTTCTAGGGTTCTAATTTTTAATTATTTGTAATTATGACTTTAAGCAATAAGTTCACAATTTTAGAATTTTGTTAATATTTAAACTTACATGTGTTGTAAAAGCGCAAAATGGATATCAAGTTACTAAAATTTTGTTGAGCAAAGATATACTTGATATACATGAGTTCAAGCAGGGGTACCTTTCATTTATCTACTTTATTAATACTATATATATATACACGTATGAATTTGCTGTGTAACTGTATGAATTGCAAAAAATATTTTTTTTGCTACCTATGGCATTCGAACTCGAGACCATGAATTCATCCAATAAGGTGATGAATCAACCATAGATCTTGATGATCTAAGGGCTTAAAATAGTTCATCTTTTATATTTTAAAATGTGTTTTTATTTTAGCCCACCCCTATATATATATATGTATATATTTTTTCCGATTGCTAATCATATTTGATTTCAAGACTTATTTACTCTGGATTAAGCACTACGGTTATTTCAAGTACTTCACAAGCAACAAGCTCAATTGTTGTTGATGAGCTTGCTGCTGGAGTCACCGTGACAACCATAAAAGAGCTTTGTTAGAATTTAGAAGCTATAAAACAAAATCACAATTAAAAACATACAATATCTCTGAACTGAATAATTTATAAGTGTTGAATACTTTGTGTTATTTGAATATGGTGGAAGCTTTTGGATATGTGGTACTGTAGTTGATATTAATGAAGAGCAGGGTTGGTTTTATATTTCTTGCAAAAAGTACTACAGAAAACTTGAGAAAGTAGAGACACAATTCTATTGCAAGTATTGCAGCAGCTTTACCGAGTCAGTAAAAATGAAGTATAAGTTGATAATAAATGTCGTAGACGACTCTAGCAGTTCACCTTTTGTATTATGGGATAGGGAGAGTAAGCAAGTGGTAGGAAAATCAGCCGCAGAAGTTAATGTTGAAGAAACAGAGGTACGTTTTTTATTTTTATTTTTTCCTTCAAAAACCAATACAAGTAATAATCTACGTAGACACATGTTTTGTTTTTGATAAATTAACAGTATTAAATGAAGTCCTTCAAAAATCAATACAAGATCCTTCAAAAACCAATACAAGTAATAATCTACGTAGACACATGTTTTGTTTTTGATAAATTAACAGTATTAAATGAAGTCCTTCAAAAATCAATACAAGTAATAATCTACGTAAACACATGTTTTTTTATTTTATTTTATTAAATAAAGAAATTTAAAGGCTGCACCACAGGGGACTCGAACCCAAGACCTTTAACCTTAGGCATTAACCCCTTACCGCTTGGCCAACACACACACACACATCTACATAAACACATGTTAAGATGTATTAATGAGTGCATTTTTTTACATTGAAGGAGTTTGCTTTCCAAAAGAGATTCAAGATGTCCTACTTCAAAGAAATTTATGTTCAAGATTAAGGTTCCTTTCGGAGAAGGTTGACTACAATGTATTATGGGATAATATAAGTTGATAATAAGTGTCGAAGACGACTCTAGCAAGTGTTTAGTGTTATTTAGACAATATTTGTTTTATATGATGTTTTTATAAGTTGTTTGAATGAGAATTGTTATCTATCTTTTTTTGGTCACATAATTCTTACATTATAGCTCATTTCGTATTTTTCGAATATATGTTTCGGTAAGTCATGTAAGTGTGGATGAAAGTCATCTTTAACATATTTTTTCATTTTAGTTTGACATGTAACGTAGACCTATGTCATGTTAACACTTATTTTATTGAAAAATATTCATAATTTATAATATACTCCTTCCGTCCCACGAATCTTGACGCGTTTTCCTTTTTGGGCCGTCCCACGAATCTTGACACGTTTCCATTTTGGGTAATAATTATTACCTTCTCCCTTCTACTTTATCACTTTTATTACTCTCTATTTCATACTTTATCACTTTTATTACATTCTCTCTCTTACTTTATCACTTTTGTAGTATTTTATTAACTACACACTAATCTACAACTCCTTAATTCTCGTGTCGAATCCAAACGTGTCAAGATTCATGGAACGGAGGGAGTAATATGAAATAATTTTTACGTCTTTTTTTTATAAATTATAATATCAAATAATTTCCATCGAATTTCGACGAATTACACACTAATTTATATTTAAAATAATATAAAAGAAAGAATAATTAGAAATAAAGAAAAATTAAGAAATTTAAAAATAATAAAATTTAAGAGTGTCATATGAAATAGAATCATTTCCTTACTATAAGATTCATCTTCGTACTCTTGCTTGTTAGCTAATCACTCATTAGTCATTACAACCCTTATAAATAAAGAAGTGGTCTCCTGTGTACTCGAATGTAAAATGACGTTAACACTTGCACTAAATGATATTAACACTAACATTATCATGTTATATAAATAACACTGTCACGAAATGTTACTAACACTATATTAAAATGATACTATCATATTATCGAAATGACACTGTACACCCGAATGCACATGAGAATTTGTGATAAATAAAACTACTATCATCCAATCCATCCTTTATGAATACTGTGGTTATGAGTGGTTGAGTGGAAAGATCCGAAAGAAAGCTTCGTCGCAATTTACAAAGAGAGAAATAACGATGGTGGTCAAAACCCTTACAAAAAAAAAAAAAGAATTTTGTTGGTTTGAGGAGAAACCACTTTTTTTTAGGAGAAACCAACAAAATTCTAAATTCTACAACTTTAATTTTTGAATTTAGTGACAGAATTCTTTGACGGAACGAAATCGGATAGTTTCTTTAACTAGGAAATCAAAATATTTGGGCTGTTTTGCCACGTCACATCCACTAATCCTTTTCCCCAAGTTAAGTTTCCGATAATTATAAAATCCTGCTGATACTTATATATAGAAATTTATAAATAAAAGAGAAAATATGAATAATATTCATATATTATCCGTATGCGAAACCAGCTAGATTAGAAGTTTGTTACTTTTCACAAAATCATATATTTATTAAAATGTTAGTACACAGTTATTACTTTGTTCAGCTATATATATATATATATATATATATATATATATATATATATATCCGTAAAATAAAATATTCTAAAAGTTATTAGTGAATTGTACCCATCCGAGAACTTGCTAAATTTTTAATAGCTATTTTAATCTTAAAAATTTATAAAAGTCCATTTTTTAAAACTCTAAGTTGTACGAATTTCTAGTCAATAAAGTCTGAAAGCCTGTATTTGAATGTTTAAGAAACTTGAAAATTCAACAATATTAATTATCTAGTATGAAATGAAATTCTATAATAACTTTTGGTCCAAACTTGAACTAATTTGAATAATCTTTTTATTGGGCAGAAAATAATAAATGAATAACGGCGTTAAATTTGCGTGAACATTTACCGTGAAGGTGGAAATTCAACGCATAATACAGAATTCCAGCTAAAACCGCGTTCTCTTTCTTCTTCTCCAACCAACCACAAACTTTCTCTCACTACACACCCAAAAAAGGGCAAAGAATTCTCAATTCTCCTCTGCATCTCTTCTCCATTCAATCACCGCGAACCCCGTGTCTCACTCTAATTCCTCGCCGATTTATTCCTTCACCTCTTCCGAGGGCGCCGATTGCCTCGGCTCTTGCTCTCCGGTAAGATACCCCTTTTCTCTGCTGGAATTTTTATTCGGTGATATCAGAGGCGCTGTGTTGATTCGATTCCTGAAGCTTCGATTGTGAAAAGTTTTATTTTTTAGCTTTTCTTTATTCAATTTGTCATGTTTTGATTGAATGGCCAATCACGAATCCTATTAGGGTTTGTGTGGTGTTTCTGTGAATTCCGGGTAGTTTTAGGTTCCTACATTTCGGTATAGTTTGTTGTGTGAAGACGAACGCCGTGTATATGATGATTTGGTAAATATTTGCTTCTTTAGGGTTTGGTAGTGTAGTTTCTTGTAGGGTTTGGGGATTCTGAGGTGAGGTTTAGAAGAATACAGAAATGTCTTCTGCTGGATTGGTTTCAATTGTCCCGGTTCGTGAGGAGGGTATGACGTTTTTACCTCCTCTCTTGCCTGAACATAGTCAAGAGTCGATTTTGCTATTCGTGGCTATGCCGGACTCCAAGGTCCCAATGCGGGTTTTGGAGTCCGATTCAATTGAATCTGTGAAACTCCGAATCCAGACCTGTAAGGGGATTTTCCGCCGGAACCAGAAGTTGGTCTGTGGTGGTAGGGAATTGGCTCGAAGCAAATCCCTCGTGCGGGACTATGGTTTGAGTGATGGAAATGTTCTGCATTTGGTCCTTCGCTTCAAGGACCTTCAGGTTATAAAAGTGAGAACATGTTGTGGGAAAGAGTTTGAGTTTCAGGTGGAAAGGAGCCGGGATGTTGGTTATGTCAAGCGTCAGATTGCAGAAAGAAATTCGGAGGTTGTGGAAGATCACGAGTTGTTGCTGAATGGCAAGCCGATTGAGGATCAGAGGTTGATAAATGATCTGTCTAAGGATAATACAGATGCTGTGATACATTTGTTTGTAAGGAAATCTGCTAAAATTAGGGGGTCGCCAGTGGGAAAGAACTTTGAGTTGTCAATTGTTGCACCACAACAGAATGATGTGAGAGAATGTGATGCGGAAAGGGTAAGTAAGCCCTATGATTATGTGCCCAGGAAGGCCCCTGAAAAAGAATCTGTTTTGGAGCCTGTAATTATTAACCCAAAGACTGAATTGCCTCTGGAGATTAGCAATATGATTAATGCTACTAGGGAAGGATTGGACCAGGGTAATTATCCAATTAGGTCTTTGGAGGGCACTGGGGGTGCATATTTTATGCTTGATTCCTCAGGTACTAAATATTTATCCGTTTTTAAGCCAGCGGATGAGGAGCCTATGGCTGAGAATAACCCTCGAGGGCTACCCTTATCGGAGGATGGAGAAGGGTTGAAGAAGGGAACAAGAGTTGGTGAGGGTGCACTCAGGGAGTGCGCTGTCTTTTTACTTGATCATCCAAAGAGCGGCAACCGCTCTTTCTCTGGTGAGACTAGGGGCTTTGCTGGTGTTCCCCCGACTGTTTATGTGAAATGCCTACATGAAGGCTTTAATCATCCTGGAGGTGTTTCTGTCAAGACTGGTTCGTTGCAAATGTTCATGGAGAACAATGGAAGTTGTGAAGATATGGGGCCTGGTGCCTTCCCCGTCGAGGAAGTTCACAAGATTGCAGTGTTGGATATGAGGGTGGCCAATGCAGATAGACACGCAGGAAATATATTAGTGAGTAAAGGTGAAGATGGTGGAACTGTGCTCATCCCGATTGATCATGGATATTGCTTGCCATATAATGTAAGCCTCACGTACCTTTATTTACCACTTTTTATAGGGTACTTTAACTTGTTTTCTTCAAGCATAGAGCATAAATATATGTTATCGCGCCTATGATAACCTCCAATATTCTGTTAAAATGTCGTATTTTTGTGTTTCATGCTTTGAATCTGGTTAGGTTCTTGTGGGGAAAACTCTAATGGTAGACGTAGGGAGCATCATAACCACAACACGTCTGTATATCAAGCCAGATATAGGCCTCACTTTTATGGAGACAGATTTTCATTTCTCATAAATACAAAACTGATTTTGCTTGTCATTTAATCCTTTCTGATCTCCATCTTTTCCATCATTGTAGTTTCAAGACTGCACGTTCGACTGGCTTTACTGGCCGCAAGCTCGCAAGCCTTTTAGCATCGACACCCTTGAATATATAAGGTCGATGGATGCAGAGGAGGACATTGCCTTGCTCAAGTTCTACGGGTGGGATCTCCCAAATGAATGTGCTCGTGTACTACGCATCTCCACTATGCTTCTGAAGAAAGGCGCGGAGAAAGGGCTAACTCCATTCATCATAGGCAACATGATGTGCAGGGAAACAGTGAGGAGGATCTCTGTCGTCGAAGAGATTGTGGAAGAAGCTCTCGATTCTGTCCTCCCCGGCTCGAGTGAAGGTGCTTTCCTCGACTCCGTTTCGAGCATCATTGATCGTCGTCTGGAAGACTACCTATAACCCCACTTCCACTAGGAAAGATTGGTATATAAGTTTGTGTATATGTACAATGGTTTTGGTACATATGCACTTAGCGTTGGTTGTGAATGTCAATTCCTTCAAATTTCTGAGTCTCGGGGATAATTTGCACATGATCTTTTAACTCTCTCCATTCGTTCAGTATTCATTGGATAATGTTTTCAAGGGCTTTGGTAATTTGGGGATTCCTTTTTAGTTGAAAAATGTTAGATTCTTTTGCATATCATGAATTTATGAATAAGAATCTCGTTTTGAAGATTCATGTGTTTTGAGTTTGTAATTGCGTCGAGGGCCGGTAGAAGTGCCTAGGGTTTTGGATCCAAATATGTTTGATTTAACTAATGAATCATGAGATTAAGAGGGTAGAAGCGCCTTTAAGTCAGGCCAGGGTAATTTCTATCCCTTCATCCAAATATGTTTCCTACAATAATCATAACTTACTTGCCTTGAGCCAAATATGTTTTTTACAGTAAAATAATAATAAAAAAAATTCTCTTTTGCTCGTTATAAATTTATAATATATATAAAAAAAAACCACACCTTAAATCCATAATGAATTTGGATCCAAAACTGTTGAACTAATCATTAGATAGAGGTTAGAAGTGTTACTTATAATCAAGGGTAAATTGTATCCGGCCTTGGGAGTTCACTACACTTCACCTTTAGATTTATGCCACGTGTTCGGAGTCATTTTCAGAATTTGTTTAAATTGAAAAAGAAGTTGATTTTCTACATTTATCTTTGTAGCAGGATTTGTGATTCAATTTACGAGTTTTGATGACATCGACAAGGAGTTTTGGCAGCCCAATTTTGATGTGTCACAAATACTAATATTTGTGTTAAGTAGAGATTTGAAGGTATAAATTCAAGTGTAAAGTGTAGAGTAATTAAATTATGGGTTATGTTTGGTGGTTATTGTGAGAGTTCCCAAACCCAATCATACATATCTTACTACTTGTGTGTATTTTGGTCTTTAAATCTTGAGAGGACTGTGAATTAATGTTGGATTTGATATTTATAGGTGAGTTGATATGCATTTTTGTTGGTTATTGAATGAATTGTGGAGTTTCCAAGCATCATATATATATCCACAATTACCGGTCGGGATTATGTAATCTTATTTCTGAATATGATTTTTATTTGGTAGCCCACCAGCTCCAAGATAACAAGCAACCAAATGCGACTCAAGATTCAATCACAGCAACCTAAACTTCCTAATCTATTGGTATGCGATGTTTTTTCCTGCCTCTCTTAAAATCAACTTGAATGGGATTCCTATTGATGAAGATAGAATCATATCATATATTATATCTTTAATTATTGATTTGTCTTGTTGGTCAAGTTAGTTTGTTTCCTTTTAGATGTTTAGGGTTTTATTATAAATAGGAGTTTTATTTATGTTTTAGGAGAGTCGAATTGAGAGTTAAAATGTAGAGGGTGGAATTGTTCCCTTCTCGCGGTGTTCTTCCGGTATTCATGAGTGAATCAACGGATTAACCCTTATTGTACGTATTCCGGTATACAATGATTATCAACGGAGTTCGTATATTTATCAATATCAAATATATTTCACGCTTCTACCTGCATCAGTTGGTATCCAGAGCCTTGCTACGCTCCTACGCGATGTCTCCCCGTCAATCAACCGTTCAGAATGTTCAAGATTATCTCCATCGTGACGACGACCTTCTGTCTCAACAATTCAAGGAATTACGAGCACAGAATCGAGAGATCTTTGACTTCCTACACGGTCAATATGATCGACTCTATGCAGAACATCATCAAGGACGTTTCCGATTCGAGGACGAATCGTTTCAAGGATGGAGAGAATGATGAAGATAGAATTGTATAATATATTATATCTTTAATTATTGATTTGTCTTGTTGGTCAAGTTAGTTTGTTTCCTTTTAGATGTTTAGGGTTTTATTATAAATAAGAGTTTTATTTATGTTTTAGTAGAGTCGAATTGAAAGTTAAAATGTAGAGGGTGGAATTGTTCCCTTCTTGCGGTGTTCTTCCGGTATTCATGAGTGAATCAACGGATTAACCCTTATTGTACGTATTCCGGCATACAATGGTTATCAACGGAGTTCGTATATTTGTCAATATCAAATATATTTCACGCTTCTACCTGCATCAGTTGGTATCCAGAGCCTTGCTACGCTCCTACGCGATGTCTCCCCGTCAATCAACCGTTCAGAATGTTCAAGATTATCTCCAGCGTGACGACGACCTTCTGTCTCAACAATTCAAGGAATTACGTGCACAGAATCGAGAGATCTTTGACTTCCTACACGGTCAATATGATCGACCCTATGCCGAACATCATCAAGGACGTTTTCGATTCGAGGACGAATCGTTTCAAGGATGGAGAGAATGATGAAGATAGAATCATATCATATATTATATCTTTAATTATTGATTTGTCTTGTTGGTCAAGTTAGTTTGTTTCCTTTTAGATGTTTAGGGTTTTATTATAAATAGGAGTTTTATTTATGTTTTAGGAGAGTCGAATTGAGAGTTAAAATGTAGAGGGTGGAATTGTTCCCTTCTGGCGGTGTTCTTCCGGTATTCATGAGTGAATCAACGGATTAACCCTTATTGTACGTATTCCGGTATACAATGGTTATCAACGGAGTTCGTATATTTATCAATATCAAATATATTTCACGCTTCTACCTGCATCACCTATTCAGCTACTCCTCACGTTGTTTCGTGTCTGCAACTCCAAGCTTACGTAACGTTCCCACCACAGACAGCCACCCAGAAACTCTCCATATATAAGTGTTTTAGAGGCAGCTGGGAAGCTACTATCTCAGCATCCATGCTCATTTTTCTTCTTCTTATTTGCTTTCTTAATCAATTCTGCATACATCCAACTGATGCTGCAACATCTGTGATCAGCCTTGGGTTTTTCTTCCTTTCTGGGTATATACAGTAGACTTCACTTGTGATAAACATAACACTTGAGATAAAAATTTCATGTAAAATTATGGCCATATGAACAACTAAGATCAATGTTGAATAGATAATATTTTCAGTACAAACATGAACTAAGAATTCTATGTTGGTTACATCTATACAATAAAGCTTAGTAGCCAAATTGGAACAATGGATTTCCATATCCAAGTTCCATGATGAGGCAAGCAAAAAAAAAATAACTCGACATTATAAAAAACACATCAATGAAGCACTAAGAAGACAAGAAACTTGAGGATGCAGATCAACAAAGATCGATCTTCAAAAGCTCAAGTGCTCCTCATCATTCTAGGCAGATGTTCGAGATGGCTGCAATCCAAGGCTCTACGTTGTCTTCTCTGCATCAACTTTGATTGCATGTTTTTCTTTTCAAAATAAAATAAACAAAATTAGGAAAGCTAATCAAATTTTAAAAATTTGTGCCAGAAAATCAAAAATTGGCGCCATAAAGGCTCATTTCTATGTCCACAAAAAGTAATTTTAAAAATTAGTGCCGAAAAAAATACACGTGTCGAGCAAGTTGCTTTGTTGCCAAAATATTCGGCAATTTGCAATCGTCATATTCTAATGCCATAACACACCACTGTTGGATTAAATTCTTAATTAATCTAATTAGTGGACAAATATATATATATATATATATAGGGTGAGGTTAAAATAGAAACCCCCCTTAAGATGAAAACTAGGAACCTAATCTAAACCATTGATTTTAATAAAATAAAGGGGTGAGATTAAATTAAAGATGCACATTTTAATATATAATGTAAATGTAATTTTAATTGAAAGGGTAGAAATGTAAAGAAGGAAAATAAAAATTTACACGGTATTGAGAAATTTCAGTTTCATTTACAATTTCACTTTTACGGTGCATCTAGGGCTTGAAGAACCGCCGCCTTCTCTGCAGTTGAAGAACCATTGTTCTGCACGCCGGCGACGAAGCAACAAACGAACGGTTTGCAATTGAGTAACTGCCGCCTTCTATGCAGTTGAGGAGCCGCAGCCTTCTATGCAGTTGAAGAACCACCGTTCTGCACGCCAGCGACGAAGCAACAAACGGACGATTTGCAGGCCGACGCGAAGCAGTTGAGGAACCACCGATCTTCCTGGAATTCGGCAACAACGGCGACGGTAAAAATTTAACTTAGTGTTCCTTCCGTGCAACCATTCGAAAATGAGATTCATATGTAAATTTGTCGATTTCACCTAGGGCTTGAAACTATAGAGTAGCCGATTTGAAGAAAATTGAACGGAGTCAGAGGAGAAATAGAAGATGGGGCCGATCTGTGCAATAACCGGTTCGTGCATCTGAAAAAAAAAGGTGTCTTGGTTGCGGGATTTTTGGCCGGCGGTTGTGTGCTCCGATCTGTGCATTCCCGCAGGTCTGTGGAAGTCGACGGCCAACTCGACATCGCCGGAGAGATTACTGAAGTATGTGAAAATCTTGCTTAAAATGTGCTAAAAATTCGCTTATTCCATTCTTTGATTAAGAGTTGTGCATCTATGCAATTTAAACTATGAATATATGCATGATGGTATTCAGATTTGGCACTAAAGGGCTTGCAATTACGTTTGTATCATCGGCATCAGATTCTGATGTTCTGAATCAGGTAAAATACCACCATGCTGTTCTCTATTTTCCATGGGCTCCTAGAGTTTTCTGGGTTTACAATGTGCCCTTTTCCTGGAACAGGTTCAAGAGAGGTTTGAAGTTGATATAAAGGAGCTACCTGAACAAATTGATACTGCTACATACAATATGCTTTTGTCTTGTTTTACTCTTTATATTTGAAACTGCAATCTTCAATAAAGTAGAGTAAAGTCAACTTCATAAGCTATTCGTTTGCTGTCTTGCTGTGCATTCTGTTTTAATGTATATTAATTATATCATGATTAAATGCAATATTTTCACTAACTGGATTGGTGAAAAAAAAAATCGATCATTAGTTGATGCGATGTTAAACTCTTTGAACAAATGCTACATGAGTTTGTGACTTTGAAGTTATTTTTATACTATTATTTTCTAGCCGGTGAATGAAGATATTAGATCGAAATTGCTTTATTCTTAAAAATGTGCATCTATGCTCTTGCAAATATGCATCTATGCAATTCACTAAAGTTCATTCGCTGCATGATTTGATTCGAAGCTGTGCATCTATGCAATTAATTAAAGTTAAATTATTACAAAATTAAGAAGTTTCAAACTTCTATAATACAAGTTTCAAACTTCTATAATAATTAATTTAACTTTAATTAATTCGGTAGAAATCTATACAATTTTTTATCTATGATTCGGTAGAATTCTATACAATTTTAAAAAATATCTGAGCAATTATATGCAATACAATTTGTGCAACATCGTCAGAAATCTAAGCAATTGTAAAACATATATTTACAATTATATGCAATACAATGCGACAAATTTACAGAAACAAATTCAAAATTAAATACAATGATTCATGCAAATTCAAACTCAAATATGCAACACACTATTTTATCTATGCGGCAAAAAAATAAATAAAAAAATGAACATTTAAAATACTAACTATGCAATTAAATTTAATACTTATTTACGTATACAATCTTTATTAGAAAATTGTTTCAATCACAAAAGTTTAAAACAAAATAATTAAATTTAATACACGTATACGAATGCAATTAAAAACCCAATTATTTCAATCAAAACCCTTTATTTCAATAATTCAATAAAAATGTATATGCAATAAATTATTTGATGAATGCAACAAATCATTTAACTATGCAATTGACAATTGGAATACAAACTTTACATCAAAAATGAAAAGGTCGAAGTTTTACTACTAAATTATATAAATTCACATTTAAAAAGGGAAAAAAGAATAAGAAAAAGAAGCGAAAAAAATGAAATTAAAACAAAACATCTATCATTAATTAAGAAAACCTTAAAAGACAAATATAACCTTCTCCTAATTAAAAACCAAAAAAAACGGCAAAGTCAAACAAATTCCATCATTTTAGGCGCATTATTAATCAAATTAATCCTAACCACTAGATCTTCAAATTTAAAGGCTAAGATTAGGTTCCTAGTTCTCATTTTAAAAGAGGTTTTTATTAGAACCTCTTCCTATATATATATATATATATATATATATTATGTAAATAAATGCTAATATTATGTACTCCCTCCGTCCCATAATAAGTGGCCACATTCTTTTCGGCACGGAGATTAAGAAATTGAGTGTTATATGTTTTAATAGAGTGTGGCCTACAATTGTTGACCAAATTAGTGAGTAATTGTTGACTTAATTAAAGTAATTTTGGCATTTTTAGAAAGTGGCCTACAATTGTTGACCAAATTAGTGAGTAATTGTTGACTTAATTAAAGTAAACTTTGCCATTTTTAGAAAGCAGCCACTTATAGTGGGACAGACAAAAAAGGAAATGTGGCCACTTATTATGGGACGGAGGGAGTATATGTTAAATTTAATATTTATTATTTGTTGAGGGATCAAATAATAAATATTGATAACTTGAGAAGTTATATATATATATGGGGTCTAGTTCCCAGGAAACGGTAATCTATTTTGTATTCTTTTCCCATCGAAAAAATACGCTAAACAAGAAGAAACCGTATTATTGGAAGATCATATTGTGTCAACCGATTTTCAATTATGGTTACAGATTAGTGATTCTGATCTAAATATTCTCAAATTATCATCATAGAATTTACAGTAATTATGTAAATCCATTCTAACAACCACTTATCGAGAATACAATCATAACTTGAAGAAAGAAGTCATCGTTGTTAACTTCTTCTTTTTTTTGTAAAAAGAAAAAAATAAAATTAATAAAGACCTGAGACACGTGTCGCACATCCAGCTGCGAAATGCAGTGAACTCATCTAATCAAGTTGGATCTAAATATTACTCGAAAGAACCAATTTAGTTAGGCATTAGAGAAAATATTGTTAATTGAAAGAGTTGGCGCCTAATCACTTAAATCACAACTTACTCAACTCATCACCATTAAGAAACCGGACATAGAAATCCAAGATTCTGAAAGAAAAGAATGACGTAGCCAAAACCTATCATTGCTTTCTTGATAAAAAGTGGAGTAGTAATAGTAAAATAGCATTCCCACATAAAATACTTGATTCCAAAACCCACTACCAAAGTAACAATCTCTTTTTTCTCTCTCTCTCTTCACTTCTGGAGAGATGAATGAACCTCAAATTCATCACAGATCTACTAATCACAATCCTTATAACTTCAGCACCAAATCCAGGAGCGGCCGGACTAACCTGGCCTCGTGCGCCGTCGCCACGGTGTTTCTGCTGGCCATCGCCGCCGCCTCCGTCGCCGTCTACTTCTTCCTCTTCAAGCCCAAGCCTCCGCTGATCGCCGTGAACGCTGTCCAGTTCCCGACATTCTCCGTTGCCAACGGCACCGTTAACTTTGAGTTCTTCCAATTCGTCACTGTGACCAACCCTAACCGCGATGAATTCTCGCACTACGACAGCTCGCTGCAGCTGGTATACTCCGGCGAGCCGGTAGGCACCGTCTTCATCCCGGCGGGGAGAATCGGCGGCCGCGGCAGGCAGAAGATGTCGGCGAAGTTCGATTTGCAGAAGTACCCGCTCCCGCCGCCGTCGAGGGCGGCAATCGGTGGGGTGGACAGCGTCGGCGGCGCGGCGGAGGCCGGGGGCACGATGGAGATTGAGACGCGGATGAAGCTGGTGGGGAGGGTTCGCGTGCTGCGGGTGTTCATGCACCGCGTGGAGAGCAGAGTGAAATGCGGGGTCGCGATTGAGGTCACGCGCGGGACTGTTTTGGGCGTCCGCTGCTGACGTCAGTCATGCTTCCTGTTGCTTTTTCTCCGCAAGGGGAAAATATTTTAAAGAATGTGAACCTTTATTTAGTAAGGAAAAAAAATAGAATGTTGATATCATTAATTAAAGTTAATATTGCATTCGGATTGATGTAATGAGATGATGGGATTTGCTAAGTGCACAAAAACAAATTCATGCGCCATTTCAATCTGTGGTTTTTCTTCTAATTTTTGGAAGGAATATTTGTATGCAAGTTTTGTACACATTCTTTGTTCTCTTTTGATCAAATAAATGATCTTCCTCAATGACTCAAATTATACCTTAACGCAAGCAAGCCACTTCAATGCCTGATTCGCCTTTTTGATTTTCTCTTGGACTTGTTCCTGCAAGCAAGGCAATGCAGATATGTTTTCAACTAAAAAAGGAAATGAGCAATGTGTTTTAAGTAGAATACCTGTTGGTAGGTTTGGTGATGCCGAACACCCCCTTCATCAACCCCTTCACATCCACGGAGCGCTCCTTGGTGATGCTATCGTGGTAGATCTTGCTTCCTATCTCTGCTATCGACTCTTCCACTTCTTCCAACGTTTGGTCCACGTTGAGCTGCAGCTGCCCTTTCTTGATGACGGTCACACTGAATCCGTTAGCTTTGGCTTCACGGTAAGCATCCTACAACCACGAGTGAAACGAGATGACTATTCTTGAGGTAAAAGTTTTTCATTGAGAATGAGACAGATGTATTTCCAAAGAGAAATGGATTTACCTTGGGCGGTCTAGCAACGACGAAAGCATTTCCATTACCAAGCACTTCCATCTTAGCTTGTATAATATAGCAAAGATTCTTGCACTCACCAGCATCCTCGAAAGCAATCACGTGATATGGCTTCGGATCCAGTTCTAGATCGGCAGCCATCTCCAATGAATACAAACCCGCTCTCTCCTCCCCATCCTCCACAGTGTACAACTCAATGCACTGACAAAAACATAATTCAAACAAGGCAGATATATCGTTTAGGGAAAAAGTGTCGAGGAAATTATCATAGGCCACACAGCGCATGCCACTTGCTAATGTTATCGAAACTTTTGAATTAATTGAAAAACACAAATGAAACGCGCACCAGGACATGGGGAAGATCTAGCCACCACAGGTAATCTTCTTCCTTTTCTTCAGCATATTCACGATACTTGCTCACAACAGCTTGAGGCCCGTAAAGTTCCATTTCCCTCCTCACCTTATTGAGCTTTTGTTTAATGAATGCTTTTTCGGGGAGTTTTTCCATCAGCTCAGCTGCTTCCTTTATTTCTTTCTCGGTGATCCATCTGTCCAAATCTTTCCCTATGTCCCTCATTGCAGCTTTGGCTTCCGGGTCTGATTCTGCATTGTAAGACTCCAGAAAACCTTCAGACCATTTCTTCGTGTGCTGCCAGAACTCCTTTCCTGATCTTTTGCCTGCCCTAACAGAACCATCACTACCTTCTATAATGGTCTTTGAAGACTCTAAATTATCTTTCTGAACTCCTGCCCGTAGATCAGAGTTATCTGCTGCTACAGCACCATTCTCGAGGGACGATAGTTTTTCTGATTTATTAACAGCTTCTTTTGGAGTTTTCCTCGAGAGAAACGAGCTTTTAAGGCTTTCAGTAACAAGTTCCTTCCTTTGTTCCACAAAGTTGTTAAGGAACTCGGGGTTCCTCTCTGCAGGTGGGATTTTCCACCGAGGTATGATTTTCTCAGGAGGATCATACACGCTAATGCCATCTGTTGTAAAAGTTAGGAGCCACATTAACATAACTATGTGTAACACTATAAAGAGGAAGATAGTCAGCACAATTTCTCACAACACAACATGGATCATTAAATATATTCTCGAACCCATATTGAAAAGAATGGGCTCCTCATTCTTTTAACCTCCAATGATATATAAAAGGTAGATTTAACCTCCTCATTCAACATCACTAATAGAAATTAACATGGCTTGCTCTCTAAAGCAAACAAGTTAGGGCTGTTTATCTCTATTACTGAACAGAAAGAAGATGGGTTTTTTATAACATCAAATCCACTAAAAAGGATAACTACAAAGCTCAAACTTTAGAAAAGAAAATGAAGCAGGAACGATAACAAAATTGAAAAGAAAGAAAGAAAAATGAGAGGATAACAAAGAAACTTCAAGGTCTTAAAGACAGATATCAAGAACGTCACAATGGAAAGAAAGCCAAGCATGATAAACTTAAAAATAGTAATTAATTAATACTATGGTAAAAAAGGGATAAGATATGTGCGTTGCGATACTTGAGAAATGATTATAACATGTTTGGCAGGTCAAATACAACTAGTGCACGAGACATTTCTTTCCCACGCAACCATATCAACATGCTCATGACCCACCTAAAGCTAGCAATTAGCATTTCTTATAGATTTACATGGATAATCAAATATATTGTTGAACCCATATATTGAATAAGAAAATAAACTAAGCCATGGTTTGATATCTAAAAGAAAGCATACATAAGAGATATATTTTACCTGTTCCATAATCAAGGTTCTCAATGTTTGAATGAAGATACTCATGCAACTTCAGCAACTTTGTGTTTTCTTGTTCGACTTTCTTCTCGAGGCCACTAAAGAAGGTGGCTTTATCTTCTTCATCCATAAGATGAAACGGATCTCTTCCTGACAGCTCATTATCCCTTACTTTGAATACAATCTCCCTAAGCCTTTCATCCTTCATCCATTCAAGTTCGCTTTCAGCATCATCACACTTAAGCTGCGCCAAATCAGTTTCTGAACCAGATTCTAGACTTGCTTTCTCCTTTGCAATCTGATAACTATCTCTGAAGCCAGCTCCAATCTTGTCCACAATGGGCTCAAATTCATGGAAATTCTTCTCCATCCAGTTTTCCTTCCTTACTAACGGAGCTAGCTCCTTCTTTATATCATTAACTTCATTAGCAGTAGCAAATGCAGACTTCTTTGCTGTATCTTCAGGCACCTTTTTTGCCTTGAGTTGGCCTGCTGCATCAACTTTCATAGATTTTGAATCTTGTATGTTGCCCAGAAAAGATGATGCATCACTTTCGCTATTACAAGTCTGGTGAGTCCAAATATCTATTTCTTTTGTCTTTGGGATATTGTGTGCAACGTTGTTAGAGACACTAACGTCTTGACCAGAGGATATTCTGGATGTTTCTGAATGATCTAGTGTATCCACATTTCCTTCTGCAGTTTCACTACCCATGCTATAATCTTCAATTGGATATGAAAAATCGTCTATTCCACTTATAGGGGTAGGATCATGTGCTTTTTCAGTTAAATCCATTACCGGACTTGTGCTACCAGATGCTACATTTGCAGTGGGTACCAGACTAGAACTGTCAGTGCATTTGTTGTTTCCCACATAATCATTTTGGTTCACCTCTGGTGTTTGATGCTTCCTCGAAAGGTACTCCCTTGCTTCCTTGGCAGATTTTATGATCCTCAGCTTTTTTGGCGAAGAATTTTGTTGTTGTGATTGCCAGCCTGAACCATCGGAATGTACATTTGTATCAGTTAAGTTTGAGAATGCTGAAACCTTCTTCTCATTGCTTGCTTCAGATCTCAAGCTTTTAGTGCCACTTGGGATGATGTTGTGGAACTCTGTCTCACATTTGTCGTCTGAAGCTGCATTAATCGACAGGTCTGAAGCTGCATTAATCGACAGTTCAATATCATCGTCGTCTGTGTCAGTGATAGATACCTCATCCTCACTAGGAAGTTCATTTTCTGAAGTTGCATTGTGGTTTGAGGACTTTTGCAGAGCATCTCTTCTCTCAGTTTCTCGTGCGTGCCTTGCCATTGCCCTGATTTCTTTGATTTTCCCTTCAAGTTCACTTTCGAAAGTTTGGTCCAGTTGATTATTTGATCCCTTCGCCTTAATAATGCTGCTAGCAAGTTCTTCTTTATCAAGTTGAGGCCTCTTGATCGACATGCCTTTAGGCTCTATAGGCACCTGCATTACTTCGACACTACCTTTCACCAACTTCTTCTCCTCTTCCTTTCTAGCTTTCATTTTTCTCCGCAGCATCTCCTTCTCAAACGCTGTGTATTCACCTCTACTATCATCGCCAACAGTGAGGAGGCCCCTAATTGCCCAAATCATAGACAAGCCACATAATACTAACGCTCCAACTCTTGACATACTTGGAAATGAAACTGGCTTCACTGCTGTGGCACTGCGAACTGATCCCACAAGACGTGATTCCTCAGCACCAGATGATCGCAGAAACTTAGCAACTGAACTATTCTTGGGAATCACGTTGCTCCCATTCTCCATCTCTCTTGCCAAGTCATTTGCAAAAGATATCTTAAAATCAACTTCAGCCAATACCTCAGTTTCATTATCCAACTGAGGATCAATCCGACTCCGCCTCATAATCTCGTCTTCATTCACCACTACCCTTTCCACTTTACCTTCACTATCCTGAAATACGGAAAATATAGGACCAGTTCCAATCCCCCAAAATTGGGAATCTTTCTTATACTGCTCAACCCAACCCTCCAACTTGTTCCACATGATAGATTCACCTATTTTCTTTTTAGTTAACTCCTTCTCGGAATCTATCACACCCTCACTCTGACTAAAATTATCATCAACAACATTCTTCCTATCTTCGTCATTAACACTACTACCACCCTCGACATTCAAGGTTTCAAAATTCGACTCATATGTATGGAGTTTATCAAATTCATAAACAAGGTTTTCACTCACCTGCTGCTGCTTTTGTTGTTGGGTGAGTTTCTTCCTGAGATAATTCTGGCGGCTTGAAGCTCTGCCAAAATGAGCTGAAATCCGGAAATTTCTCGACGGAATTGGGCGGACTACATATATTGGAAGCGGTTGTTGCCTCTTGGAGTTTGGTATGGTTAGCGTCGAAGGACTTCTCCTCCCTTTCCATGTGAGGAAAGGAATTAATGGAGAAACTTGAGGATTGGTTGAGATTCTGGAGCTTGGAAACTCCATGAGCATATGCAGGAGGGGAGAGAGAGAGAGGAGTTTGGGGAGGGTTTAAGTTTAACGGCTTCGCTGCGTAAACCCACGCCCAACTGACTCTCATTTATCTCTCTTTTTCCCCCTAAAATTAACTCCAATATCTCTTCTTTGGACTTTACGATTCTATTTAAAATATTTCTACTTCATTTTATATTATTTAAATTCTAAAAGTCACATTTCATCTATTTCTTTATAATGTTTTTGATGAATTAAAACTTAATATTGCATATTTTAAAAAGAGAACAAATATTTTTCTTTAAAAAATAATTATTCCAAATTTCTCTTCGTGGTGAGGTAATATCTAGAATCTAAATCAACTTATATACAGATATAAAAATGAAAATAGTTAGGAATAAATTTGTTAAGAACTTACCAATATGTAATTCAGTGTATGGCAATGCTATAGAATGTCCACGAATTTCACGCCTTAATTTTTTATTTTTTAATTTAATCCTCAAATCCTTATTGATTCAGTCTAGTTCTCAAAATTTATAAACCATCAAAATCTCATTTTATATTGCAGAGTTTCACACACATGAGCTGCTGTCTGAGATGAAACTGTTTCTTACAACATCAACAATATATGGGCTTCTGAGATTCAGACATTTGGTGCAAACTTCCAACACATACATTTCAAGAAATTGTCAATACATACTGTTGTGAATATAGCAACACATTTTCAGATTTGAAGTTACATCTTTTCTGAAAAGGTAAGGAAAAAACCCAAAGAAAACAACAAGCAGCATTAGCTGCAGAAGTTGGGTATGCAAGCTCCACCATCTGGGTTCTGTTGTTCCTTCCATATCCGCCCCGTTACACGAAGCTTAAGCTCTTTCCTGTCTCCTCCTGAGAAAAAGAGCGCCATATTCCGCTGTATGATTAGGCCGTCGTGGCTGTCCCTGACCTTCCGGTGACTGTCTCTGATGCTCCGAGGGGTGCCCTCCCATATAAGCTTCCGGCCATTCCCCCCAACCTCCAAACTGTAGCTGTAGTTCCGGGCGTCCATCTCGTCTCCCATGAATCGAAGAAAAGCCATGTAGACAGGAGCCATGCCCAGTTGGAAAGCTTCGAAATGTAGGCAAAAATACTGGCCAAAACAATGGAATACCTGCATAGCAAAAGGAACAAGGTCTTCTTTATCAGCATTTCTAGGATTTTAGTGGTGAAGGATAAGATTTTGACTTCAGATGAGTTCTCACTACTCACTAGCATCCTTCCAATGCAACTTATCTTATAAGCTACTCTGCATAAGATTTCCTAGGATTCTACTGGTGAAGGATGGAATTTAAATGGATTCCGAGTTCCACAAAGATATTATTGTCCTAGACTGCAGATGTGTTCACTATCATCCTCCGAATACAATTTTCTTGATAAGTACTTAGTAAAAGCTAAGACAAGAATTGTACTCTGAACAAGATTTCCTAGAACTTTACTGGTGAAGGATGGAATTCAAATGCATCCCAAGTTCCACAAAGATCTAATATTTATGCACAATGCCATTATAGCCCAGTAACCAAGTTCAAAGAATCATTTAAAGGAACAAGATTAATCTTTGAGGAAACAAACAGTGTAGTGAAACACTCACAGTTAGCATCCATGTGGCATTCTCTACATCCCGAGGATTTGATTTAACATAGCGATGATTGAATGTGCAGCCAGAATGCATATCCACTTTGTGATCATCTCGTAAGTGAGCAACTAGGTATGGAATATCCCCAACGACGGAACACTCTGATCCAGCATAGGGGCAGGTGTAAGGCCTAAAATTGCAGGCAGCCTCGTGCTTCAACTTACTATAATAAGGAAAGATCTCAGGACATCCAAGGGAGGAATACTTGCAAGGAAGTTCAAGTGATTCAGCAACTTTTTCTAGTGCTAAACATCTTATATCACCAAGCTCATGCCTACAAGTCGGACATTTGTTATGAACCCTTACTTTACATGTCGAACAAATGGTATGACCATTGTGACACTGCAGAAACGACTTTGCATTAGGACAAACAAACAACAAAGTATAATCAGCATAACACTGAGCATCCCTATAACAACAAGATCAATTTCGTTTGAAGGTAATCTATCAGAAAGGGGGCTTGCAAAGGTCCAAACAATCAAGTAAATTCTCATCTACAAATTTCATATCAGTAGCTTGAAGGTCAAATGCTAATCCGAGAAACATCAGTATGCTCAAATTTCATCACTGTAAATCTCCTGACGGTGTTCTATTAAAGCAGAGGCAATTTTAAAACGTGCCTCAAGTCTTGTGGGACAGCCCTGAACTTATCTCACATTGTTCATTTTTGCTCAATTCTATAAGGGGGCTTGTCTTGTGGGACGCCCTGAAATATTCTCCATCACAATTTTTCACAAGTATGCAGAAAGGGAAACAAAGCAAACCAGTATAAACCCAAGTTTAGGAAGGAAATTTCCCAGGGTTTAAATTTATTGTTTTTGTATCTTCCCAAACAAGATCAAGGTAGAGTAAAGGTTCATTCAAATGCCAATTTTTTTTTTGAAAGAATAGTGATAAAATTTCTTATCTTTGCAGGAATTCAACCAAATCGGTGAACCCTAAAATAAGACAAAAAGGAAATTTTGGTGAACCCTAAAAAACCAATTCATTCACAAATTTATCCCAAATCAACATCAGTTCGAGCAGGGATATAAACAAGGATCGGATTCCATGAATTTCCAATATTACAGCAATTTCCACAAATTTCCAACCTGAAGCATCAATCAACACGATCCCACAAAAACAAATTCTACAGATAAAGCAACCAGAAAAGTTCATCCTTCAAGTATATAAACCCATCACGAAGGCATCTAGAAACCCATTTCCCCAAAATATCAAGATATTTTTTAATCTTAAAAAGAAGACGGCAGCAAAAATTACAGGGAAAAAAAAGGCTTCAGAGATAAAGAGAGGAAGAGAGAGAAACCTGATGGATTGGAGGGTACATAGAATTGGTGCAAACAGGGCATTCTAGAAGCTCGTGAACACTTGTAGCCGGATTAATAACCATCCCATTCAGATTATTGGTGTTGATATTAGTGTGAGATGGCTTCGATGACGAAAACTGAGAAGAGATCTCATCTTCATCCATTAATCCATCAGTCACGCATTCAATGCTGGATTCCATTCTCGAAATTGTTTACTTCTTTGCTCAGATCAAACGGCTGATCATTTCTGGAAGTTGGGGGGGGTGAAAGTGCGAGGAATTTTTGCCCCCTTCTAGGGCGAAATTCTGAATTAGGGGATTTCTCAGAATTCTTTTTCGAGATTTTAATATGATTGTGGAAGGGTTACAGAAGAAAATTGGAGGAGCCGAGGGTTCTCAAATGAAGGTGCTTTTCTTGATGGAGCTTTTTTTCTCTTTACTTTTTTTAATTTGTTTTCGATTTTGCTTTAATGTGTCTGTGTGTGTGAGAGAGAGAGCGCGCCTCTGTGTGGGGTATAGTTTAAGCAGAGAGACTTGTCCTTTCACTTCTTGGCCATGATAAAAATTAAAAAAATTGATTGCTTTTTGTATTGATTTGCAAAAGGGTTAATTATAGTTTATAACCTGAACTTTCAACAAATTTCGGTTCATAGCCTCAACTTTAATTTATTTTTTGTATAGTCTGAACTTTGAGAAATTATTTAATTATAGCCATAATCACATCAAAATTATGACATTAGCTCTTCTTTGTCGAAATTACATATAAAACAATGACCGATTTTCACTAAATTAGAGTTTAACGTATTCTACATGAAAAGAGATTTTCAATAATAGGTAGCCCATCGTCATCGGACCACCGATGAAGTCATAATCGCGTCTTAAAGTTGACATCATTTTACTAATTTTATGGTTCGATTTCGACTACACCAATGGTCCGATGACAATGCGCTACCTACTGTTGAAAACCTCTTTTCGTGTAGAATACATTAAACTCTAGTTTCGTGCAAATTGATCATCATCACAGCTGTAATTATGGGAAAGAATAGACTACTAACATAATTTTTGTGCAATTGTGGCTATAATTAAATAATTTCTCAAAGTTCAGGCTATACAAAAATTAAATTAAAATTGAGGCTATAAATTAAAATTTGTTGAAAGTTCAGGCTATAAACTATAATTAATCCTTTGCAAAATGAAAAGGGTTGGGGGATAATAATGAATTTCACTTATTTATGAAAAATATGGTTTCTTCAAATGTCAGACCATATAGGGAAAGTTATTTCAGAGAGTTGAGGGTTCTGAACTACCACAAGTAATAATTAATTTATTAGAAAGATGTTGATTGGAATGTTAATAACATTGAAAAATTAAACTCTCTTCGTCTCCCTTCAAATGTCTCAAAATTATAGAATAATTTTATAATTTTTGAGACATTTGAAGTGAGATGAAGGGAGTAACATAATTTACTTTTTTTACATATTAAATAAATTCAATCCGTGAGTGTCTTAAAGTCAAAATCACTATAATCATCAACATTATATAGTACAGTACAAAATTTCTTGGACACCATGAGGCTGGAGGCGAGGGTGGAGGGGAGAGAGAGAAGAAGAGTGAGAAGAAATTGAAAATTTGGTAAAATAAAATAAAAGGAGGGCAACAGGTATAATTTTTCATAAAAAAATACTTTTAATTTTTTTTAGTAAATATTTTTGTTATATGAGAATGAATAGTTTTATATATTAACTCTAGTATATATCCATAGTACTTGAGCGTTTACTTTACATTTTGCATTATTGATAAGATGCATGATTAAGTATATTTATCTCCAATCTCATCCTTTTAATGGAAATAAGAATCAAGCAAAATTAGCTTAAATGATAGATATAATCAAGACCAAGGATTTTGGATATCTCAAAGTTTCAATTAATCAAAATTCACAAGTAATAATTTTACTATTTTTATCCATCAAAATTAATCATTTAAAGTAAATTACATTTAGCTTATTTTCTGCGAATACATAACCAAGAAATAATTTTATAACCAAACTACTATGAATTCTTGGGCCAATTTATTATACACAAGCAGAGTTTATCCAAAACGTATCTATAAAATTTTGAAATATCTTAAACAATAAATATACAACTAGAAAAATATTCACATTAATGATACAGATTCTTGAATATGGCAAGAAGATGGGTTCCTCTTAGATAAGACTAAAAGGGCGGAAAATGTTTTCTTCATTTTTTCTATTCTTTTGAAACAAAATGGGACAAAAATGAGCCCTGCTTTGGGGTTGGGGAGCTCATAAATGCAGCTTTCATGTGAACTACTAACTCTTGGTCAGTATAAAATATTTGAATTCTTGAATAAGTAGGTACATTTTGCATGTCACAATTATTTTAATTTCGCTACCATATGCACCTAATAATAAATAGAGTTATTGTTAAAAGTAGCTAAAATTTTGAAACATATGATAACTTTTTAGTCTAAATTCACAAATTACAAATATAAGTATGAACTTATCTCTTTATTGTTCAGCTTATAGCAGGTATAAATTTACAAAAAAATTGTCCAACTGAGAAATGATTTGGCTTGTCGAAAGCTGACCCAACAATTAAAAAAAAGAAAAAGAAATTACATTAGATGTCAGCTCCCAAATGTCAAATTTTACATCAAATTAAAATATGGAGTAGTAAAATTTTAAGGGAAACAGTGGCATTTCGGAGCTGATGTGAAGTAAAAAAAAATTGATGTAATTTTTTTAATTGTCGAATCAGCTTTTGAGATTTAATTTAAGTTTTATTTGTAAATTCAAACTAGCACCATGAGATCAAACTTCAGAGTCTTATTTAATACTAATAATCATATAAATATGTTTACCACCTTAAAAAAAATGTTTGTCAGTGCGAAGGATGCTCCTCCATGCAGGGGGCAGTAAATATTTTTTTTTTCTGTTTATAATATTCTGAGGAATAATAACTCATGTTAGTATTCAAATGTCTCCGTAGTTTATGTAAGTTCATGCAAATACGCCCCTAAAAAAAAGTTCACGCAAATACTTCAAACTTGACAATTATATCATATGAATATATTATCGCAAAATCAATTTTGCTTGCTATACTTTTATGAAATATGTTGCTCCTTTTAATCAAATACTTATATTTATTTTTCGTTGTGAATAACAGCGGTGGTCCAGAACTTTAAAAGCGCCCTCCATTCGACAAAAGAAATTGCGTATTTGAAAAGTTGCTTGGATTTTTGCCAGCAGATTGGGTTGTGACAATAATTCCTAGTAATGATTGTCGAAGGTGTTATATTTGGAGTTATAGTGGTATAAAAGCATAGCTATTACAAATTACTTTAAGCAATATTTTGATGATTAAATTTAATTTTAAAAGCAAGACAAAAAAGTAGAAAGTAGCACTAGAGTGACACACAGATTTTTGAAACATCTTTGGCTTCTTTGGTTGGTTCGACAACAATTCCTTACTCCTCCCGTCAAGATTTCCATTATTCTTCATGCCCTTTATAAGCTATGTGCCCTATGGCTACTCTCTCTCTCTCTCAATAAACTAATAAGTGAAATTGGCCCCGATTTTACCATTGAAAAATTCCGTTTCTTATTCACAAATACACAATACCTACCGTTGTATCATTGACAGTGCGTATTAGTTGTTGTTGCCGGCTTCTCATAGTCTTCAATGATTTGACATTTTCCTATATGCTCGCCATATTTCCTGTCAAAATCAGTTGAATGTATCCAAATTATATACTATATACACAAAATATTTTGTGGATAAGTTTGAAGTCAGCTACATTAATTAAGTTTAAAGTCAGCTATTTTTTTTTCATTATCTCGCAAACCACAAATAATATAGAGATTAAAAAGTTCGGTGAAAACTAGGAAGTTCACAAAAACGTGGCTGCAAAAATGAGGTAAAGACAATAACTAAGTGGAAATTGTCCAAAACTAACTACAATTTACCTAAGGTCAAAGTGTACCTTGAGAAGAGCTGCTTCGATTACTCGTTCGCTCTGCAGGAGACGAAATTTTGGGCATACTCTACCATTGGTTTGGAAATGCTTCCCGGTAGTTCGCCTCTTCAGCCGTTGTCAACTGATGGATAGTAGCACCTCTTGCATTAGTGTTCAGTAACCTCTGAGCTAATCTGTCTTTAGAAGTTTCTTTCTTTTTCAGCATTGATGCGAGCGTTTGTTTCTTGCTTCTACTAGAAGTTCTAGATCCATTACTTATTTCTGTATCATCCCCTACATAATAGGATCTTGAAGTTGAAGCAATTGCAGCATCTCGCAGCATAGCTTCATTGTGCTCCCGGACTTGTGCAAGCTTTGCTCTCTTTAAGGCCCGCTTGTCTACTTCTCTCGTTTTTGCATCTTCTCTGTCCCTCTCCCGAACATTCTTTACAGCTTGCTTTAGCAGCTGGTGCACCACATTACTGTCAGCATTTGGACTTGATTCTTCTGGCTGGTTTTGGTCGACTGCCTCTTCTGTTGTGGAGCTCTCCTTAATTGGTTTCCCTTCATCGTCTCGAAGGATGATGGGTCCATGAAATGGGCAAACTCTCAAATCTTTTCTTTGACAAAGTGCACCATTCTTCAAAGGAGCTCTACATGGTTGGATTTCGAGAGGCTTTTCTTCATACACAAATGCCCGCATGTTCAATTCTGCAATTTTCTCGGCTGGTATAACTGCATCCTGGTCGACCCTACCCCAGTGACCTTCAACATCCAGTCCCCTTTGGTTAGCCAAAACATCCTCGTTTGGTCCCCAGCGGTCCAGGAAAGATCCCCATTCAAGAACTGGAGCTTCAGCCAAAAGCTCACTTCGTACAGGATCTTTGTTACTTTCACTACTCCGAGCATTTCTTTTCTCGGTTACATTCGACAATTTTGTAGCTCGTTTTGCGTCTCTTGTACTATGAGCTGTTGATGTACTGGGGGCTTCAGCAGTTTTAGAACAGCTTGGACCTACTTTTCCTTTGTCAAATGTTTCTACGATACCTTCTTCCCAAATCTCTTCTTCTTCAGCATTTACAATTTTACGAAGCTCACAGCCGGATTCTTCACATTTTCTTTTTGTTGATTGAATGAGATTTCTTATATCTATGAGATTTTTCAAAGCAGAATCCCTGAAACTGAGATCAGCCACTTCTACTCTTATAAGAACAGAAATCCACTCCTGCACTGCAGTGAGATGCTTAGTGACTAGAACCTTGTAGAATTCTCTCAGAGCATCAATAACAACTTCGTTTTCACTATCCTCTCGGACTTTTTTCGCCTCTCTCAAAGAATCAAGACGGATTTGATGTAGTTCTGAGTTACGAAACTCTTCCATTTCTTCATTATCTACTGGATCAAACTGCATGTCATCATCCTTCATCCTAAGAATTCCTAAACACTCATCAATTTCATCAATATTGATCTGTATCTCCTCTTTTATGGATGAGAAATTCGCCTTCAAAGATTCAAATTTCTTTAGTAAGATATCTCTTGTTCTCATTTCCCTCTCCCTTCTCTCTTGTTGTATGCGGGCTGCGTTAGCTTGCAGGTTAGGAAACTGGAAGCGAAGGGTATTCTTGAGATAATCATAACCTAATCTGAGTTGTCGATAATGAATGCCAAACGAATCATTCCACTTCTCTAAGAACTCGATTGACTTTGAGCGAAGAAGAGATGCAACAGAAGCAGGAGGAGGAAGCGGATGGTTTCTTCTAAAACCAATACTTAAGCTAAGGAATAGATCCAGGTTCTCAACAAGAAGACTTCTGAAAAGCTTCGAGCGCATGAAAAGCTCATCTACTATGAGAAGTGCAAGATACCGTACCTATAACAGAAAGTTCATCAAATAAAGTTATTTAACAATATTTATCATTAATGAATATAAATCAAAATATAGAAAATGAAGACAGCACATTAGATAATATACAAAAACTGAGGTCTACAGCTACAAAACTTAATACAAATGTTCTCACAGAACATATACATAATTTGCTAAGAAAGTAGTAATAAAACAAAGAAAATAAGCCAACCGTTCTAGCATAAAATAGAATGCGGCAATTAAAACATGTTCTCTGATATCTGGATAAACCAAATTTGAATTACGTAGCAGACTTAACAAAGATCATGTGAACTGATTAAAGCTACACGGGGAGTAGTAAAATTGATCCCGAAATAACCACTAAGAAACATGCCGAGAGCTAAATTGCCCAAACTCTAAACCAAACACGCACTTAACCGAAGAACTCCAAATTTAATCCAAACACACACAACCAATCTACAACAGAACATGAGAAACACAGCAGAAATAACTGATAACATCTAAAATTCATAATCATGTAGAGTCCTACCTGCGAATGGTTTCGCTTCATGAGAGACATTAGAGTTTGGGAGGCGGAACGGAGCTCCGAGTCGGAATTACGCACCACGGATTTGATCGCCTTGAGGAGGCGCGGATCCACCTCCGCTGCCGTGGATTCGACGGCTCTCTCTATCAAAGCCATCGCCGCCGCCTTCTCCCTCTCCTCCGCCATCACGGCGTCGCGATGTGGATTTCTAGTCAGTTTATCGTTGGTCTTTTTTCCCGGCGGCATCCGATTTTGTGTATTTTTCGTGAAATGTGAATGAATTCAATTTCTCTCACTGTTTGGCTAAGCCCCAGCTTTATTTGACGATTATATCCTTGGACACCATATGACTTGTAGGTATATGTATGCCAAGGCGATTAATGTAATTTAACATTATCTTTTATTGTGTGAACAACACGACACTGCAGAGGCGGTCAAGGACCAATGTTATAAAGTAGGGGTGAGGAACGGGTCGAACTTGGACCAATCCGAATCGATCTGTCGGGTTTGATGAACCGAATTTTTTTAAAAAATGGATCGACACAGAGCGAATTTTCAGAGAGGATCGGATCGAACCCGAACATCAGATCCGATTTGGTCCGAATCCGACCCGTCGATTGTCAGATTGATTTAATAACACATTACATTAGATTACATAAATTGTTGCATTCACCATTCCAAATAGCTAATCAACTTGGAACAACTATACTCAAACAAATTTTAGGTGGTTGACTATCACGTTAAATTCTGAAGCATTCATTAATATTTTTTGAATTTTGATTCAGTTCATAATTCATTCCACACTATTAGATTATAAATTTAGAATTTAGGTGAAAAGTAATATATTTGTTAATATTATTATAAATATATAAATTTTATTATTATTTTATAAAATGTATGGGTCGGTCCGAGTTCGGCGGGTTCGAGCGGGTTTAGACCGGAACCGACCCAAAAACTTTTCGGTCCTAAAAAATTGACTCGGATCGGATCGCCTATATCGCCTATACATATTGGGTCGGTCCGATCCGAACCGAACCCGTCGATCCAGATCGGTTTAGCGGGTTCGATTTGGGTTTGCTCACCCCTAGTTATAAGTCAATGTTTTCTACTTCAAATAAGAGTGGTGTATTCAATTCAGATTTTATAAGATATTATTGTATTTCACATGTCAATAGGTATTGAATTCAAAATTTAAAAAGCCTTAAAAATCTGTTAGTATTCAATTATGACTTTTAAATATCAATCTAAATCTCGTGGTATTGAAATTTTCAAGAATTCTAATATGTCATGGATTTTGGAGGATTTTAATGTCTTAGTATAAATACAAAATCTCTACACAAATCTCACCTCCCGATAAGAGATTGTCAAGTATTGTCTCTCTCTCCCTGCCATACGTACGACTTCTACAGAGCCATGCCGCTAGACTTCCTCGAAGGCTGAACTCACTCTCCAACTGAGCATATATAAATTCGGATGCAAAGGCTGCAGTTCCATTTCTGTATATTATAGTAGAACTAATAAATGTGCTCTGCAGCTGAAAGGAATGGTGTGAGATCAACACTTTCTTTGAGGTGACGAGGGCAACAAGTGGGTGTTTGTCTTGATAGACGCAGCGAACGTAGCGAACAAGAGATTAAATCAAATGGTAAGATGGGAGCTGAGAGAAAATTCAATGGCAAACTACATATGAGCTTGAGTAGTTTGTGTAGAAAAAAAGGTATATCTTAAAGTTGCTATTGATTTGCTAGAGTGCATAAGCTTGAGTGGTTGCCCTCCCGATACCATCACTCACAACACAATTATACGACATGTTTGATCAGTTCCTGTACTGTGTGTGATGTTATGTTGATAAGGATAATTTGATTGTTTTTTTATAAATATTTTTTATAATAATAATCTATTGACTTATAAAGTCTATGAAAATAGAGATAAATCAATCTAATAATATTTGCTAAACTCTACATAGAATTAAGACATTCCATGGAATTAGCATAATCCACAGATTATAAAAAATGTGTCAAAATCTTTTAAATTCTTAATTGAATACACTCCCTAAGATAAAGATAATTAAATAATCTTATCTTATGTAAACGTTTAATAGATTGGATTATTACTAGGGAGAGCCTGTGATTAACCCCGAGCTAGCACTATCTTCAGGGGTTGTTTGATAGCCAAGTTTAGCCCAAATTATTTAGTTATACTGAATTTTCTGCTTATTTGGTAACCTTGTTTAGTTACTATTGGGGGCCATTGGAAAGGCAATACCCGTCGATATAACATTGTTCCTTCTCGTTTATGTTACTAGCGAATTTGGCAAGTTTAATTTAACCCTGCTGCTACAGTTCATATAATTTAAATCATTATTTCAATTTTACTCTTTAAAAAAAAACCTAATTTATTTTGGGAGGGACGCTATTTGACCACAGACCTTGAGCTATGAATATTTGCGTTGCCGACCAGGTATTCTAAAATCTCTTGTGTTCTTCATCGACATTATACCAATTTTCGCGTGGGTTCGTTGATTTGTGCTCTGGAATTCGGAGTGAACGAACCTATGGATCGATTTAGATGATGAATTTGTGATTTCTAGGGTTACATGTTCTTCGTTAACGATGTGGATGTTTTTATAAAACTAAAAATTATGTTGTTCTTATTTTGTACGCCAATATATAAATCTTGTATATATTGCAGATATGGCAAAAAAATTGTATTCTTCATTCAATTTTTTATGCATTATCATTTTCTGAAGAACTTTCAGAAAATGTAGTTGAGAAATGAATTCTTGCTTATTTTTCCACAACTTCTGCCTGTTGATGGTGTGTGACTGAGCAATTCATTTTCTTCTTTTGTAAGGTATAAGGACGAAACATTATCTTCATGTGGTTATTGACTAGCGTGTGGCGTACCAAGAATTGAAACCTAGGCTAGCTTTTCTTGCTGTGTGAAATCGTAAGACTTGCATTATCAAGGGTGCGAGAGGGGGAGGGAGAGGGGTTAATGTGCTGATTCGGTTTTTGTTCGGATTTCATCCGGAATCCACTACACCTGTTATGTTTTTTTTTTTGGAGAATAAAATGTGTACAAAGTTGATGTATTGTGTTGTGTTTGAGCATTTAAAATGTGCATTACGTTTGCCTTTCAATATGACGGTGATAATTGTGTCTTTAATTGCATATTATATATCACTCCCTCGATTGAGTCTTGGTAACAATGAAGAGGGATAGGATTAGCAAAACACATGTGTCATGGCTTATTGAAGAAATAATGCATCAATTTTTGTTTTAACTTGTTGTTATAATTGATGTCATAATTAGGTTGAAAACAAAAAAGAGAAATATGTGGTATAAGTGAGCCATTTAGCATGTTGTACAAGATCCCCGACCAAGTTAAGCATCTCAAAAGGATGACAAATGTGAGTGATATTGATTGTATGAATAACTTGAGAATGACCGTAACACGTTTGGGAGATTATGTCACCTGTCACGACATTTTGGGTCGTTAAAGGACGGTAGCTATGTTAGCGTAGAGGAACAAGTCGCTGCATTTTTATCCATATTATCACATCATAAGAAGAATAGGGTTGTTCGCTTTGATTTCTAGAGTTCAGGACAGACAATCTCTCACTACGTTCATGTAGTCTTGAATGCTAAATTGAAGCTACATGTCAACTACTCGTCAAGCCAGAACCTGTAACAGATGAATGTAATGACTTAAGGTGGAAATGGTTTAAGGTATGAAATATAAAAAATGAAATAAATGTTATGGACATATTCTTTAGTTTGAATACAAGCTTAGCCAAAATTCAAACTAACTTCAGTTGATGTTATGATTTGATAGGGTTGGTTGGGTGCACTAGATGGAACATACATAAATGTTTTGGTATCTAACGCAGACAAGCTGAGGTATAGGACCTGTAAGGGTCAGATATCGACCAACACATTAAGAGTATGTGACAGAAATTCAAAATTTATCTATGCTTTGTAGGGTTGGGAGGGTTCCGCTGCACTCTAGAGTACTCCGTGATGCACTTAACAGGCCACACGGACTTAGAGTCCCAAATGGTATAACATACAGTAGAAATCTATTGATATACATCTTATTTAATTACATTTAATATCTCATTTATGTGCAATATATATAGGAAACTTTTACTTGGTCGATAATGGTTACGCTAATAGCGAAGACTTCTTAGCCCAATACAAGGGGGTAAGATTTCATCTGAAGGAATGATGACCAAATTGTGTTAGACACTAGAATACAAAAGAATTGTTCAACCTAAGGAATACCATAACGCGTAATGTTATGGAGTGTGCGTTCGGTATAATGAAGATGTGTTAGGAAATCCTGCGAAGCACCACAAACTATCCAATAAAGACCCAAACCAGACTAATAATAGTGTGCTTCCTCATCAATAACTTCATACGTAGGGGTGAGCATCGGTTCGGTTCGGTGCAAAACCGAACCAAAAACTCAAAATCGAAAACCGAACCGACGGTGAAAATTGAAATCGAACCGCACCAATAGGGGGCTCGGAACCGAACCGAAACCGAACCGGTAAAACCGTCGGTTTCGGTTCGGTGCACCGAACCGAAATGTGCAGTTTTATTTTTTTGCTTTTTTTCGAAATTACCTATTAAAAATGGTAAAAAAAAATGCACAAATTTCAAATGTCAAATCCCCAATGATAATACCAACATCACAAAAACACAAATTCTAATGTCAAAGTTTAACAAATAGCAACATAAACAAGTCTTAGCTCCAAAAAAACAAAAACATAACAAGTCAAGAACATGTCTTCCATTCTTCTTCCTTCAAACTTTCTTTTGCTTGAAACCTTCAAGTCAAGAAAATTGTGCAGATCGAATCTGAAGCTGGTAAGGAATAAAAAACATAAACACGAATAATGTTGCCCAAATACCAGTTCATTTATACTGATTCTACAGCGATAATATAACTCTCTCAACCTATCTTCTGACACATAAATACATAATAAGGAAATTAAACAGTTCATTTAAATCTCGATGTATCGCACCACAACTCACAAATATATCATTAGTACATGAGTTTGAAAAACCAAATCTTAACCACGATGAAATGATCTCATATAAAATTTTATGATTATGATGCTTAAATATTAAATACTAAAAGATAATAAACATAATCACAAATTGCCCAACATGCCAAAATAAACTGTTAACTAATGGCGCTGACCCCACCATTCCTTCCCCCAGCCGCAAGTTAATAAGGAAATTAAGTTATTGTTTACTGCAAATAATTTAAATGGCAATGGATCTAAAATAACTAGATTTACATTGAAGAATTTCCAAAGAAGGCGTGAGGCCAAAGAAGGCGCTGAGGATCTAAAAACAAAAATCAAACTTCTAGAACACCCAAATAGCCTACCACCTTACCTTTTGTTGGAAACGGCTGCTGCTGAGGAGTCGCCGGACGGAGGCGCCGAGGCCAAAGATGGCGCTGAGGAGTCGCCGGACGGATGGGGGCTGGGCTGTCGCGCCTGGGCAGGGGTCAGGGGACGAGGACGACAGTCGGCAGCAGGGGACGAGGACGCCTACACACGCGCCGACGATTGCCGGACTGCCGGAGACAGAGGGGCTGGAGGGAAGATCTGGGAGGGAGTGGCGCGCAGAGAGACAGAGTGGAATGGGAGGGAGCGGCGCGCAGAGAATGGAAGACTTAGGGTTTCTTAGTTTAGGTTAAAACTAAAATTAAATATATTATAAAATATAAATATTTAATAAAATATTAATATTAGTCGGTTCGGTGCAAAACCGAACCAAAACTATAGAACCGAAATCGAACTGAATTTTTTCGGTTTTTGAATTTTGGAACCGAACCGAACCGACCACAAATAGAATTGGCACCGAACCGCACCAATACGGTTCGGTTCGGTTCAGTTTTGACTATCGGTTCGATTTCTGCTCACCCCTATTCATACGTTCTGAGATGGTTGTGGATCCGATCGAGCAGCAATATGACACCCTTCTTGATAGGAACGAAAACATAGAAACTGAAGTTGAGGAATGTGTCGATGCCGTTGATTCAACGCGTGCATGGAATGCGGAGAGAGACACAATGGCTAATAGAAACTGGCAACAATATGACATGATTTTATGACGACATTGTATGGAATTCTATGTTGACATTTATTGTTTTATTACATTTCAAATTATTTGGATTTGCGTGTATTTCAAAGTAGCTAGTGGTTTGTGTATGTGGTTAAATCTTGTAAGTTTGAACACAATGATTAATAGTTGCATATTGGAATTTATATACATATATTATGTGAGTGTATGCACTTACAGTGACTGATCTATTGATTGTGATATAATTTGCTCGGTATAGTGTACTAATATATTTATGTTATTTGATTTTGCATCAATAGGTTAATGAAAATAGGTAGCGACGACCAATTGATTGTCATCCCATAATGTTCTTTTAGAACTGGACACATGCACCTATTGCGTGCTAGAAAAAACGTGTTGCATCCTGGAAGATACTATAACAAGTGTACGGCGAATATAAAACATCATACATCGTTTATGTGGTTCGACGAACAACATGAATGAGGCCATTTCCAGTTTCCTTTGAGTCCCCGTTCACCAACGGCTATTCACGATTCACAATCGACGATGTCGTCCACACACGTTGACTCAACCCAAAACACCTAAGGGATTGACTCACAATCTTACGAGGTCGTCCTAGTATGATAAGTTAACTCTCACAAGGAAGTCTAAACAGGGCACCTAATCATGTTACGCACATAAAACGAGAAAATAAACCTAAACACTCTAATAAAAAATTCGGTCTGTCACTCCATATCTAATTAACCAATGCGTAATTGAAAGAAAGCATGTAAAGTTAACTAGGCAATAGATAAAATGTAGATAAATGAAAACAATAAAAGGAAGCATAAAAATTAAAGCTCTAATTCAACGATCTAGAAGGCGATAAACCCTAAAGCATCATTCAACAATTATCTAAGCGAGACAAACGAGCAAGCATTCAAATCCATGGAAAACACTAATCATCATTAATACTAAAGAACATGTAAATGAAATCCTCAACACCAAATTCACCGGAGAACTCAATTAATGGATCAAGCAACAAGCTAAATACATTAACTAAGTGATGAGATAATCAAATGCATCAATCAACATTAATCTATAAGCACCGAAGATAAACACTCAAGAAACATACGTAGAAACTAACCAATAGATGAATTCTTACTATAGTTCAATGTAACGACAATCAAAATGCGATCCAATATTGTTAGGACAAGTTTCTAGCTCCAAAAACTAAAGGAAAATGGTGGACAAAGGGGCTGGAGGTTGTGAGAGGCGAGAGCCCTTCAAAACCCTAGAAAAAAAAGTTTAAATACTAAATCCCGTAACTACCAGAATTTCGCACAGGCAGAGGCCGTCGGGGGTGGCATTGCGCAGTGTTTTTATTTTGGTCTATTCTTCCTCGTTTTAAGTCCGATTTTAGATCTGTTTTCGCCTACGAATCCGTATCGAGACGAACTTCGATTCTTCTTCAGACCATTCAACTTAATTCTGACTTCATTTTTATCCACATATCAATCAATTCAAGCATAAAATCCTGAGACAACAAAATTAACACAAATGCTCAAATCAATCAACTCTTGAGTGAACGAGACCAACATATAAGTCAATATCACACATAAAACCCCATAAAACTCTTCAGAAAATAAGGCTAAACACACGTCCCTCGTGGTACTGAGCAATATTCAGTAGGCCACCTCCGTTTGCGTCGAACGAGGCAACTTGATTCCATCGCGGTGTTCATGTTGCTTGCACTTGTGTGTACTTGTGTTACTAGGAGTTCTTGTTGGTTTGTTCGTTGCTAAGCTATAACTACACTCATCTTATATATTTTTTAAACTTTTACCTATTGTAAGTAAAGGCATATTACATTATGTTTTGACATTATTGAAACGATGATGTATTTTATTTTTTGGTAGAGTTTATGTTAATTACATTGGCCCAACTATTTGTTTGGGCTAAAAGCCCAAAAAATAGCTTTAGTTGAGCCCATTTATTAATATTTGACTATTCAAATTGAGATAATTTGGGTGCGGTTGTTGTGTCATTTCATGTGATAAATTGCCTCACTTGTCAATGGAAAAATTAATTCTCGATCATTAGATGATAGGTGTAGCTAGTGTTCATTATACCTCTACACACCACCAATTTATTCCTCTATCTAATCCCTTCCACAAGTTATATCTTCAATGCACCAATATCAAATCAAAAGCCGAATTTTAATAAATGAGCAGTGCCGCCCTTTTAGTATGTGTTGGTTGCTATAAATTAAGCAACAATACCATAAGATACTCATCACCTCAAAACATCCAACTTATTTTATTAATACAATTGTGAGTTCTCTTCAAAGTTTTTCAAATATCTTTCGGTTTTGCCAAGGAATTCATATCGACTGATCAAACAAATTTCCATCTCCATTTGTGGCGTCAATCATCTGTCATGCGTTGTTGAGACGAGTTGCTCTTTGGTTCGTAAGGGTTAATTCTTGCCTACAGGACTTGGAGGATCGATTTCAAAGGTGTTGGATTTCCATATCTGTTTATTTTTTTGTTCGTTTCCATATGCGAGTATCATATGATTCTTGGTCAGATTATCGAATTGTTGGCTAGGATTGTCTCAACACCCTCACCAACTATCTCTCTCCTTTCGGACGGTCAGCGGCAACATCCATCGCTTGCCTTCTACTCTTGCTCAACTAGACGGATAACAGCGGCTCCGTGCCACCGCCGTCGTGACGGAAACAACACACCCTTCCCCATCTCTTCTCCATCGACACAACTCACACGAACACAACAATCAAGACATAAACAAGAGTACCAGAGTTCAGTTTATAACATAGCTTGTTCTACTTTCTTTTAAATCTCTATTTATTTTCTATGATATTGTAAAATCATACAATGTATATAAAAGATTATGCATCACAAGAAATGTGCAAATGTGTTGGTGCAAATGTGTTGGTTTGGTTTTGAGATTGAAAAAGTATGTTTGTGCATGTCTAAGTTAGGATTATTACAGGTACCGTTATTCTAATATAATGCATTAAGATAAATATTGAGTTGAAACAACACCTTATTGAGCGAATTCTATGATGTCACAAAGTTCTGCAGAAAATATGTAGAGGAAATAGACTGGGATGGGGTTGCTGTGAGGAAGGAAAAAAATGAGGGAAGAAATTAACTTTACCAAAGAAGGATTTTGTTGTTGCGGGATTTTGTTGTTGCGTTGAAGGATTTAGATGGAAAATAAAAGATATTTTAAGATAGCTAGTGAGGATGAATAGGTGAAAGTATATGGTGCAGTAGCAAACATGGGGTGAATGAGTGAAAAGAGCAGCTAAGGCATGGGATGAACTGATTGATATAAGCCATGTGCTGAAGAACAGTACTCATCCTTCTCATATGTGGGCCAACTTTCTTATACAATTGGGCTAAAAGAAATAGACAAACATATAAACAAATTAATATTAACTATAAGGCCCAATATATGTTTTATTAAAGCCCAACACATATAAATAATTAAAGTCATACATAGACTTTAATTTAAATCATATGTAAATTAATACTAGCATATAGAATTAATCTATATATTCACATAATCGAATTAAAGTTCTGTTTGGGTCTTGCTGGTATCAACAACGAGAAAGCTTTTTCATTTGGCGTCAACAACTTATCCTAAAAAAGGAAAGTTTGTATGAAAGTTAATGCGGAAAGGCAGAACTCTTCTATATATACATAATTCTTACTCAGAGGAAAAGAAGATGAGCTAATGGGCACATTAGTTCCCAGCTACTCTGCGCTCTCCTCGCGGGTGCATCAGTTGACTTAAATTGAAAAGTGGATCCACTGATCCTAGAAAACATCCGAAAAAACCTTCTGCGGAACTACTGAGGAGGGGCAAAAATACGATAACTAGATACATAATTTCGAGTGTGATCAGACAATAAAAAAAATCAAAAAATGACGAAACAACATGTGATTGAGTGATAGATCGATTAGTTGTGAGGGGCCCACCTCTCTTTCCCCTCTCCCGAGGTCGAAAGGAAAAGAGTGATCCTAGTTTTTAAATAATGTTTTGGAACTGAGCCTCAAAGCTCAAAAAAATATGCTTAGATAGTTATTTCGATGCAATGCATAGAAACTAATTAACTATATACCAAAGTTTTGTAAATCATTTAATTGTTGGGATTAAAATAAATTCATTTTCATTTTTCGGACGTTAATCATCTTAAAAATCTAAGTTCAAGAATAATTTTAAATTTAGTTAAAAAGAACGGGGTATTACATATGATCTTTCAAACATTAAATGAGATTATGCTCACAAATCAGTTATATTCTTTCAGACTCCGAGCGAGATGATGCTTGAAACTCAATTATGATATTTCAAGCTCCAAATGAAATGATGCACAAAAATATATCATGGTTTTTCAAGCTCTATAGGAGATGATATTTAAAAGTTAGTTATGATCTTTACAAACTCAAGATGAAATAATCTCATAAATAAACTTTAATAATTATATTATATAAAAATAATATAGTATAATTTAAATCACAAATTAAAATAATTCCCCCAATCAAATCTTGATGAATTAGTTTAAACCATAAATGGCAAATCTAATGATGGAAATATTTAATTTATTAGACGTAAGCTATAAAAACATGTGGGGGATCTGGTATGTAGAGTTATGTTTAATTTTGCACATGGTACGTTACATGCTACATGCATAAAACTTTGTAGTCATCCATAATCATTTTTTGTTGCACGTTATATAACATGCATCGTCAATCTATAAACAAAAGCCATTTCTCCGTAATGAACTATTTATAGCATCAATATAATATTCGTGTTTGTTTTATTCGATTACTAAAAATTTGAAGAATCGTTGATGGATCATTATATTTAAGTCACTAATCTCAAACTTTTTTATAAGTAAGATTTGTATATCTCACTTTTATCAGTGCATGAAAGTATTTATGGGACGTACCCTATCAAATTTATCACCTGAAACAATCAATTCGCAAAAGATAGTTCACTAATTCACAAAATACCGAAGTAAACAAAGCTGAAAGTATTTTTGAGGTTTTTTTCTATTGAATAATTAAAAAGTATTAAAAGCTATTTTACGATGAATTTAAACTTAATACTATCTTTTAACCTTGAATATTAATATTTTATCACTAACTAAACATATAAAAATTAAGGTTTACACAATGAATATTGAGGTCAAACTATAATGCGTATGCCAGCTGCGGGTTTCATTCATCCCAAGAAAGGAATAATAGGATTAGACAAAAAGCTTTTTTTGAAACTCATCAAATTAACGCATTTGAATTAGTATATTGGGCCAATTTCAAATATATGTATATATATATTTAAATATCAGACCAAAAAAAATATAACAAAGTTTAAGCGCATACTTTTTAATTAAATAAACTGAAAGTAACGTTATATTCCCCAATCGCAACCTAAAAAAATAGTTCAAAGAGTGACACGAATTCTATGGACAAAGGATAGTGACTTAACGAATAATAAAGATAATAATAACGAGTCATATGCAATAGAATAATTAAATAAGTTAATATATTGTGAGGTAGTGAATAAAATCAAATTAATTTTTATGAACATACCATGATAAATTTTTTTAAATATTTTTCTAAGAAGGGAATAGTTCATTTATATCGATCCCATTTTTTTTTTTTTTGAGGAGATATCAATCCCAATTTAAGTAATATAGTAAAAAACTTTAATTTTCAATTAATACTTTTTTTCATCATCCAAAGATATATAAACTAATATAGACCAAATCGACACAAAAGCACATACGCCTACAGAGATAATAAATTATTCACTTCGTCCCCCATATTTATGCATATATTTTTCTGATAAATTATATAATTAAATAAAAAAAATTTAAATATCGCGCGACGAGAGACTCGAATCTAGGACCTTAGGTCTTAGGTATTAACCTCCTACAGTTAAGTCAACACACGCATACTATTTATGTATATTTTTCCTTCTTAATACGTTTACTAAATTTATGCATATTTAATAAACAAATATTTATTAAAATCGTATTGTGGCCAATTATAGATATTTAGGATGAATATAATACTAATATCAATAAAATATCTTGAAAAAGCAAAAGTGAAGGACCAAAAAGGTTACCGTGAGTTGATGAGAGAGACAGAGAAAAAGAGAGGTTTTTGGTTCCATAGCATGTGAAGTGCTGAATGCTCAATTCCACCTCACAATCACCGGAATTCTCGCCCCTGATATGTCAATCCTGCATCATACCCAACTTTCTTATTTATTTATTAAATTCACAATCTCCTCTCCTAAACAAAATAATACTAATAATTAACAATTATATGCATCATTGGTAACAAAATTATCATTGTTCATAATTAAACTAGTGAATTTTTGGATTATTCGTACTTTTCGAATTCGCATAATTTATGCATTTTTAGTGAAGAGACGAAATGGGGATCAACCCCGATCCACTAATAGGACGCTTGCTTTAAAGGATTTGTAAGATTAATTTTTTATTTATTTTAATAAATTAAAATTTTGAGATATTTCAATGCCCTTGATTATTTCATCATTTAAATTAATTTTGTTTGATTCTTATCTCATTAAAAGAATGACCTTAAAGAAGAATCATAATATCTTATGAATCATGCAAAATAAACGTCCCTAAAAAAATTAAATTAAGAATAAAAGTAGTTATATTTAAACAATAAATTTATGCAGCCACCCACAAATTAGTTTAATAGATTTTTTTTAATTATTTAATTTATTTTTTAAAACAAATATAGAATTTAGTTATTTTATTGTATTCTTTACATTTGTTTACACTTTTTTTTCAATAAAAGTAAATCAAAAAAATTATAAAAAAATAACTACAATGTAGAAATACATTAAAATAACTAAATTTTATTCTTATTCAAAAAAAATACTCCCTCCATCCATGAAAGAACTTCCTAGGAGGGAGTGGCACGGGTTTTAAGAAAAAATATTGTTGAATGTATGGAGAATGGATAAAAGATAGTTGAGTGTATTGGGAGTGGTGAAAATGTGTTATAATTAATATTGAGAGTTGTGAAAAGTGAAAAGTAAGAGGATTATAAGTGGTGAGGTCTCGATCAAAAAAAAAAAAAAAAAGTGGTGAGGTATAGTCCAAAAATAGGTAGGAAGTTTTTTTGTGAACGTCCTAAAAAGGAAATATAGGAAGTTCTTTCGTGGACGGAGGAAATAATTTTTTTTATTTAAATAATTTATGAATAACCACGATGTGGCTGTCGAGGTTGAGAACATGCAGGGAAGCATAGACATTGATATGGGATATATCGGGAACAAAACCTTGGAACAAAAGTTGAATAAAACTAGGAGTAAGTGTAAAATAGTAGGACTACAATTAATTCCACACGTTCTAACTCTGCCTGACTCTTCTCATTAATTTTTCCAACTACAACAACCGTGCCAAATCACACCATCGCATCTATATCAACTCAAATAAACCCAATTCATTATGTTTTGGACAACAAATAAAATATAATCGCCGGCCAATTCGATTTTTATGACTATTCACAATTCTTATTTCTCTTATACCCAATTAAATATGTGAGAATTGACATTTGTAGCCTAAAGCACATAGTTTATGACTTTCTTGGCCACCCCTTTTAAAGAATGACTTTTCTAGCCAAAATCCCCTTAAAAGACAACTGCGCCCCTAGGTCAACTGTGCACGTTAATAATCAACTGTGTACAATCAATGAAAAATGGCTTAATTATAGTGCTGATCCCCCGCTTCTCAAAATGGTATCAGAGCGGGTTTTTATAGAGGAATTATGTAATTTTTAATTTATTTTATTATTAACCCATGTGGGAGGAGACTCCATTTAAAGTTTATGGATCCGGACGAGTGTCCGAGATGTGTACACTACAGGAACTCTCTCCAGAATCTGGAGATAGAAACTAGTCACTTTTTAAGTGATCTCAGGTGGAACAATCGAGTCCTCGTATCCAATATACGACGAGGAGGAGATATCGAGCTAATTCGCAATATTATTGCGAGTATTCAATTCTATCATGAGCACCTCATGAGAATGGTGGCAGCCAGGACAAGGATTGAACAACGCATGGACGAGGCCCATCAGTCACACGATTGATGGAACAAAAAGACAAGGCGGGAGTAGCTTATCCAAGCTACCACAAGATCGAGCCAGACTCTTCCAACAACGTCAACTTGCGGGAGATTCAGAAAACGGTGGAATTTTATGGCAACAAGTTGTATGAACTACCGATGGAGATAAGCCGAATATCACTCAAACAAGAGGAAATCCTTACCCTCTTGCGTGATATCCAGAGAAGAATGGAGGAGATCGAAAGGCGAAAACCATGTTCCGGGAAAATTCGGAATAAATGGTCCAACGACCCGACGAATTCCCCTATATTTGATGCAGCACCCAAGGAGTTGCAGCCGAAGGATATAATCCGAATCATGAAAGGCAAATATCATGAATAGCCTTGACAGAATCGGATTAGAAGATCTACAGGAGTTAGCAGAATCCTTTGCTAACCTCAACATGGTTGATCTAAAGATGAACCAAGGAGATGAGGTGCCCAAAACCGAGCACCAAGAAGAAAGTTCGTCAAAAAGGGGTGGAGCTTCAGATGATGCCAGCCACTACCAACGAACCAAAAGACGCAGGCCACAAATGCGGGATACTCCTGTAGGAAAGGCCACACTTGAACCAATCCATCCCTATGGATTGATTCTCAACATCGACGAAGCCAGCTTCAAAGATTGGGAGGATCTGATCGACGAATGGGCTTCATCATTAAATATCGTAGTCACCACAATCGAATACGATAAAAAGGAGTTTGCCAAAATCTTCGAAGCTAGTTTGGCAGGAATGGCAAAACAATACTGGGATAAAATCGACATCTCAGCAAGGGAAGAATTGTTTACTAGCATAAAACCTTATGACATCATTAAGGAGGCTACTAAACAAATTAAAATCCATTTTTTGGGAATGGGTTTTTTCGAAGGATCTGCAGAGGAGAAACGCAAGAAATATCATCAGGCACTCTACAATCTAAGATTAATGGTGCTAGAGCCAAAAGCTCTTGATGAGTTTCTACGTCTTTATACCCTATATGTTCATATGGGGGTTGTTGATGCTCAAACCGCCAAGGACCTCTTTTTCACAAAGTTCCCGAGTCCATGGAGGGAGATGCTCATCAACGAATACGTTTCACCAGGAGAATATCCACTTGATAGTGCATCAAGAAGGATGTCATACGTGCACAAGAAGCTGTCCGAATGGTGCCAGAAGGCAGCAGACCTGAGGAATCTCAAGAAATTGAGGAGACTCAACAAGAAATCTCCATTGATGTGCGACAACATTGATCTTCCAACAGAGATTGGTGCTGAGTTGCTATATCAAAGAAGGAGCAGAAAGAAACATAGGTATCAACCCTATGAAAGGAAGTCCAGGAAGAGTTCTTGGAAGACAAGAACCATGTGGACCAGACAGAAGGCACGCTCCTACAAGTCAGGCCAACGGAGCGGACCATCCAGAAACCGATTCTCAAATCAAAAAAGAATCCCGGCGAGAAAAACTTTCAGGCGTACTCAGGCCAAAGCAAATGAAAGTTTCAAGGATTGCAACTGCTGGACGTGCGGTGCAAAGGGGCATATTTCGACCAATTGCCCAGACAACGAGAAAAGGGAGATAAGAAGATTCGAATCCACCCCGGATATCGAAGACGCTATCTTCTACCAAAAATTGATACCCGTGTATCAATTTGAAGATATATCCTCTGATGAGAGTATATATGAGCAAGAAGAGATCTTTAGTTCTGAAGATTCGGAGATGTCCAATGGATCAACCGGAGCCGAGTCAGACTAAAGAAGAACACGAGGTCCACCACACCCAAAAGGAGGATCAGAGTGGATTTACCAGCCATTTCCTGATTCCACAGAAAGAAGTGGTGAAGCAGCTCGTGAAAAAACTCAAGAAGGAAACCGAAGAGGTTCAAACCTACCAAGGGTTTTCTAACGGAAGATTGAATCGAGTTTTAAATAGCTTGATTCCAACCAAGAGGAAGCATCATGTCTATTTTGGCGTCACAAGCCAAGAAACGGCGCTTCCAATTGAGATCACAAGCAACCAGGTGGAAATCCAGCTGGTTCCGGCCGAAGATATTAGGAAGGATCTCAGGAAAATGAAGCCAGAAGTCGCAAGTACGATGAAATGGATTCATATTGGAGCAATTCAATTGGTGCTAAAATCTTCCCTTCTCCCAGGGACAGACCAGCCAATTGATGTCGCATTATGCGATAAAAGGGTCAGAGAGGCCAGAGAATCAGTTATTGGAGCTTTTTCGGGCAATCTCTATGCCAAGAAGATTATAACCGAGTTTTATCCACAGATCGCTTATAATCTACAAGATTCATCTTTCAGCCGAGCCCTGACTCTCTATCAGGACTACAAAAAGAAGGAGTACATGACAGATGGAAACAGGCCATACTCATTGACTTATCAAGTCTCGTATGCCCTATCAAATTCCCATCATACGGAGTTATTTCTGGGAAAAGAATTTATTGAAATTCCAGAAATATTCAAAGAAGTTGCTAAGGCAGCCCCTTCAAACCGAGTTGAAATTCCCCAGAACAGGGAAATCGACATCGACGTTGGAGACAAACCGGTGCTTAGCCATACCCAGAGTCTCAGACTGGGGGCACCAAGGCTATCATTTCAAGGAAACAGGCTAACTTCAGGGCCTATATCGAGAAGTTTCTCTCATTCCTATGAGAGAAGGGCGATCCAGGAAACACCAGTCCCAGACATGAGGGTCAAATTCAAATGCCCCGAAGGATGGAGACAGGTTTCTACAAGGTTTGATACAACAAGCATGGAAAACAAGTTTCCTTGCAGTATGTTGTATTATCTGGCGAATCCAGGAGACAACCGATACATCGGAACTCTGGAGGTTGGAGGTTTTGAAATTCAGACCGAAGGCCAAGCCGGACCAGAAGCAGACGTCCTGATCCTAGGACGAGATTTCCTTGACAAATATAAACCATGGTCATGGAAATCAGGAGGAATGGAGATCACCATTGGACGACAGAAAGTGATGATCCAATGACAAGTCCATTCTCAATATACATCTCTGTGGGGATGTTATATGAGAAATACAAAGCGGAATATTTTGCTGCTTATGTGGATTCAGGAGCAGGAATCTGTACAGCAAAACGAGGAGTCTTTCCAACAGAAGTGGAAGAAGATCTACCTCGAATTGCAGGAAGGGATTTCTCCAAGAAGATTTTACTCTTATCAAAGGGAGTAAAACAGACGGAAATATTGATCGGCGGAGCAGGACAGACACCTTGGTACAAGGTCAAAACTCCACCAATTTATTTCCATGATACCGGAGCAGATATATTATTCGGAAATAATTTTCTGCAAAGCTTCAAGCGGTATATTCAAGACAATGAAGCCAGGAGGCTAGTGTTCACAACCAACTGTGACCACAAAATCATTGTGCAAAGGCTCAAGGGAGCTTTTCATCGCTCGATGCCAATCAACTTTCGCAGCAAGCGTGGTGATGATGGCAGACTCCGGAGACCCCAAATGAAGGATCAAAGGAGATTCGGAGAAGTTTTGCTCAAATGCAGAACTGAGGGATTCCCAGATCTCTCTGAGGAAGAAATTCAAATCCTCAAAGTCTCCCTGATATCACACAAAGATATCAAAGAAGAAGAACAGGTGTCCATTGCCGACGTCAAAAGGAGAATCCAGAAGTGTTACCACGAGGATCCTTTGGCATGGTGGGACAAAAACCAGCTCAGAGCAACCTTGAAAGTTAAAACTGGAAAGGAGCATGAGTTTGTAAGGTACAGACCTATTCTGATGAACCCTCAAGATCAACAGGATATGATGAGTATAATCAAGGAACACCTTGATTTAAAGCTGATCGAAGGAGGAAGATCACCCTACAGCAGTCCGGGATTTCTGGTGAGAAATCATGGGGAGATCAAGCGAGGAAAGCCAAGATTGGTCATTAATTATAAAGGGATTAATGACATTCTTGAGTTCGATGGATATTTCATCCCAAGTAGAGAACACCTTATCAACTGCATCAGAAGTGCAAGGGTATTCTCAAAGTTCGATTGCAAATCAGGTTTCTACCAGATTCGCATGGAGGAAGGGAGTAAGAAGTTCACAGCCTTCTCAACTCCTCAAGGACATTATGTCTGGAATGTGATGCCAATGGGGTTAGCCAACGCGCCTCAGATATTCCAAAGGAAAATGGATAATCTCTTCAAGGATTATTCTTCGTTTATGTTTGTTTACATTGATGACATCCTTATTGCATCAAAAAACATTCATGAACATGTCAGGCATCTGGAGATCTTTGCGGATGTTTGTCAACAAGAAGGACTAGTGCTGTCAGAAAGGAAGGCAGTCATAGCCACCCAGAAGATGGAGTTTCTGGGGATTGAGATCGATGAATCTGGAATCATTCTACAAGATCATATTGTAGAGAAGGTCCAGAATTTTCCGGAGGATCTCAAGGAGAAAAAACAGCTCCAAAGCTTTCTTGGAGTTGTCAATTTTGCAGGGATGTTTATCAAAAACCTTGCAGAACACAGAAAGATTTTCAGTCCACTACTGAAAAAAGATGTTCCATTCATATGGAAAAAGGAGCATCGGGAGGGAATGAAGAAGTTAAAAGAGATTTGCAAAAATCTCCCGAAGCTTTCAATACCACAAGATGAGGATGACTTGGTCCTCTATACAGACGCGAGTGATTTCTGGTGGGCAGCAGTGCTTACAAAGATCACCCCCTATGGAGAAGAACCTTGCAGATACTGTAGCGGTCTTTTCTCCGACGACGAAGCCGTGCGATGGCACATCAACGAGAAGGAATTTTTTGCAGTGCGAAAGGCGTTTAAAAAATGGCCGCTTTTCTTACTTGCTAAGAAATTTGTTTTGAAAGTAGATAACACTAACGTTAAAGCTTTCTTAACAAAAAAGATTGAATCTAAGCCTGAAAAATCTAGATTGCTTAGATGGCAAGCCGAATGTCAATATTATGATTATGATATTGTCGTTTTGAAATCTGATCAGAATGTTCTTGCAGATTTCCTTACAAGGGATGGAGCTCCCTGAAGTGGAGGCCATCGAGGCAATATAGGGGCAGCTCTTTGCAAGTCTAGAGCTGCTACAACAAGAATGGCAGAAGTGTGTACTACACACTAAACAAGCTGGAAAGATACAAGCGGCTGACGAAGCCCAAGTATCCGACCAAATCGATGATTGCTTCATGAAGATGTTCAATCTTCAGGAGGTACTCAGCAAGCCGCTTTTGCGCGTTGTCCGTGAAAATCGGGCTAAAGCAATGCTTTCCGTACAGGGCGGATTACCTGTAGCAGGGGATTCAAGTACCCCTAGCACAAGTCCTGAGAGAATGGCTTCACAGCCGGACGCTCGAGGAAAAGATGTTGTTAAGGGGTCACTCCCTGAATCAACATGTCAACCCACTACCTCTGGGGTAAAAGAGGGAGAGATCAATCTTAGGCCGATGACTGGCCAACTTAAGGTTGATACTAATTTTGTTGATATTTCTCCTTCTTGGCAGATTTATCAGGACAGATGGGAGAAACTCATCACAAGAAAGGGCATTAATCCGGGAAATTGCCGGGTTGATGTTGCAGGGAGATACCCCAGGATTTGGACAACTCCGGGAGCCAATCCAAATCAAATCAAGGAATGGTATGAGTTTGGGGCTTTGGCCTCAGTCTATACCACTTCTCCAGCCTTCAACGAAATCAAGGGTCTACCCAAGTGGATCCAAAAGACGGTGTTTGAAGCCTGGGAAAACAACGAGTCCCTTAAACGGGGAGATGTTTTGGAACTATACTTCTTCAGTGCAGCTCCAGAACCTGTCGGAAAAGGAGTCTATGAAGCTTTTCATTTCATCAAGCTTCGGAGACCAGATACAGGAGCCTTGAACCGGATCAAAGTTCCTGATTTTCAAGTCCCAATCGCCTCAACATTTACGGAGGATCAAATCTCCACGAGACGAGCTTGGGGTCTTTGGGTCTGTCTCACAGAGATGGACAAAATGAAGTCCAGATTTAAATTCTTTCAGAATTCAGATTTGGGAACGTTCTTGGTCAACACTATGACAGGAACAACAACCGAGTTTGCCGAGAAATCTTTCGAGAAAAAACGGCAAACAATTTGGGACAACAAGATGGCGGGGAGCAAAGAGACTCGTCGCAAATTCTGCAACATGGCTCATTCGGGCCAATGGATCGAGAAAATCTGCGACCAATGTTCGTCGCAGAAGGAACCAGAATTCGGCAAAGGTTTCTTCCCGAAACCAGACAGAAGAAGGTTCCGGTCTGATGAACACGACAAACATCAGACTCCAAAGGGGAGGACCCCGCGGGCACCAAAAAAGTAAGGTGGCCAACAGAATTGAGTGAATCATGTGATTCACAGCAAGGATCGCACCCACAAAAGAAACGACAAAAGTGGGTGGAAGAACAGGAGGACCACTCACCAAACGCATCAGGACAAAAGTGAGTGGAAAATAAAGCAGCAGGCCCCTACCAGCATTATCACAAAATGATAAAGCAAGGGTCCAGCACATGTGACAACACCAACAAGTGTCGGCAATAATGGCCAACAAAAGAAGGTGGCTGTCAACTTCAAGCAAGCTGGCCACGAAGAAAGCATCCGAGGCCAACTACCAAGCAATAATAGAGGGTTTCAGACCTCTATAAAACCACAAGAGCTGGAGAGAAGAAAGGCATCAGAAAATTCACAACATTTTCACACACCACTTCCTCTCTCTAGAAATTATCTTTTGTAATTTTAAATTTCCGTTTTCAAAGTTTTTCGTATTAGTTTAGTTTCCTTTTTTATTTTATGTACACAAGAATCGGCTACTATGAGTAGCTGAACAAGTTGTCTCCTCCCTTGGGGGATTATTTTTGAAATAAATTAATTATTATATAATTCCTCTATAAACACTTTGTTTTTGTCCAACTATTCCGGTTTAGTATAAATATTTTCTTTTCATTTTTCAACAAAAATATTTGGAGTCGACACACAGCGAAGGAGGGAAACTGATTCCTAAAGGTGACCATTCGGCGAGTGCCGGAACACAGTGAAGGAAGAAGGTTGCAACCATCACTTGCGAGTGTGTGGTTGGACGAAGGCCGAGGAGGCAAGAAGTCCGTAAAACGCGATAAAAGCTCCTGAAGGTGACCAGTCGACAAAAGGTATACTGTTGATTTATGATTTGAATTATTTAGAAGTTGTACGGAAGCATGTTGGGCCTGATTAAATGTTAGACTGTTAAGATCAAAATGATTTGCTAAGGAAGCTTGAATGGTATATCGGCTGGAAACTTTCCTCGTGCCCGATAGATTACTTTGTGATCTGGGTCTGGACTGTGAGACAACGCCACGTACCTTTAAGCAAAAACAGTTTAATAAAATTTGGTTTGCATGTATTAATTAAGCATGATTATAGACGAAGGGCGGTTTGGTCAATTGATTGGCTTTTGGTTACTAAAGTCTTACTTTAAATCTTGTGGCTATATAAGTCCTTAACTATGTGAGTTTGGTTAAATGTGTCTTTCTCTCATTAAATATCCCATGCCTAATGTTTCTCACAATAGTTACATTGAGATGATAGTGCTATTCATCGCATAAAATAAAAACCTTTTTTTTTTTTTAGATCATGAAGTTTTATAATGAATTTATAATTTTATTTTTTTAAGATTCGAATTTCATAAGTGGCAAATTTTCATTTTTTATAATTTATAGTTTTTTAGACCAAATTCATAATATTTAATACCACATTTATAATGGATTCATTTATACTATAAATGTGATTTGTATAATAATACTCTTATAGTTTTTTTTATATATACAAGATACATATCATGTCATGAAATTATATACTACAATAATGAATAAATGAAATGAATAAATGAAATGACAATCAACCTAGTACAGATTCCAAATATCTAAATAAATAAAAATACAATGCATACAACACCGATAAAACTTGAATCAGTCAGCTCTTATAAGATAATAACTTGATCATAATCATTTCCACAGTTACAAAGCGGTAATTGATTATAATAAACTCATCGATGACAATAAATTAAGTATTAGTGGTGCGAAATATCCATTTAAAATTAGTGAAAATCAATAGTTGTTTGTCTACCCCACGTTATTTCAACAATATTTAGCCAATTTTAACTATTTCGGTGCCGCATTATCCTACAAAAAACATGGACTCCCCCTCTTTTCCTCACTTTTGTACCTTATTTCCTCTGTCGTACCGCCGAGCTACTTTCTTTTTCTCTCCGTCTCTGATATCACAAGTACGTTGTTGTTAACATATTCTTCTCCAAATATATTTTAGTTCAAGATCTACGAGAGTTATGAGTTGCATATGCAGATCTAAGAAAAATTGAAACGAATGGAATGAATTCATATCATCTGTCATGTCAACTAGCCAAGGCGGCCATTAACACCACCCATAATAGGTGCATGAGCTTCCAGATTCTTTTTCATTGCGGGAGATCCCCAATGGTATCCCGTTAGTGATGGCATATAGTTAGGATTCATTGGTGAAAATCCAGTAGTACGATATCAAATTATTGTAGAATTGGTTATGACATATAGTTATTTTTTAGATTTGTACTTGTATTTGTTGTAAAATGAATAAATGAATAAAATGTTGTTTTCGAATTTGTGTTATTTTTCAAATGAGTGTTATATATTCCTTGTTATTTTACATTTCTATCTCACAAGTACATGCATGAGATGATGGTACAAATATTTAATGTCACACCATTCGTCTTAAAGTCTATTCTTACCTAATGTTGGAACGAATGGTACGAAATGTCATATTCGAATCAGTCCTCCTAAATGTTGCCTTACCAAATATTGAGACGAATGATGTGAATAGAAAAGACCTATTCGCACCATTCATGCTACGAGTATTCCATTTCGCACTTTGAACCATTCCCAACATTTGTCATAATAATATTAGCACTTAAGATTGTGACGAATGGTACGAATATGCTATTTCACATCATTCGTCTCAATGTCTTTCTCACCAACTGTTTGATACGAATGGTACTAATATTCTATTTTGTCACATTCATGTGAAGGTCTGTTGCGCCAAGTGTTGGAACAAATGGTACGAAGTGTAAAATGGCTTATCCGTAGATTTGGCTAGTTGTGAGTTATATTGGTTTATCCGTAGATTTTGTTAATTTATTCATTATTCTTATTTCTCAAGAAAAAAAAAATTCTCAATGGAACCACACCATAGATGGCATATTTCCTTGCATCTTAGCTGTTCGTCTCAGCGCACGGGTCCCCACACAATTCCAGTCGTCCAATCTCCAACAATCGATTTTGGGTATAGTATGAAACCCTAGGAGACATGTGTCAAGATTTGGAAGGGTCCCCATTCCTATAAATAGGGAACGAGCTTCAAACGGAAGCCTTGTTGGGCCATTTTCAACTCTCACAATATTTTCGAGCTTTCGTGTTCCGAATTTACTCTGGCTAACTTCTTATTTCTTTGATGACGATGCATAGAAAATATAGTTTAACATGACTAGGACAAAACTAGGTATCACATTTTCTTAGTTTTAACGTTTTGTAATTCCATCTTTTTTTTCCTTTTTCTTTCACATTTTCACAGTCGTCTTCTCCGGGCAAACCACCTTATTCCGTCTGTCGTAGTCTTTTTTTTCTTTCCTTTCTTAGAACCATTTTTTCTTTGACCATGATACGAACCTCTATAATTTTCAACCCTCCAGCCGTCGCGGCCATACTTACTAATGAGATTAAGGGAATGATGATACTCACCCTCCATCATTCGGGTTTAATTGCATGTTACCTTTACAATGATGATCAAGATAAACCTGATGAGTCGTCCACTCCTCGGATGATTCCACTATGGTAGAATCACATAGTTGCAGGTCTGCATCTTTTCCCTCTGCCCTTCTTCGTTACCGTTAGTAATTTCTTTCGAGTCTCATTCTTTCAACTCACTCCATCAACAGTACGCAAGTTGTGATGTAGAACATTTTATTGACAAGCGACACGTTCTGCTCTTCTGTCAAATGCAATTCTTAAAAAAGTCTAAAAACTTTTATAGCTTCTCCTCTCTTCTTCGCTATAGGCAAATCTCACTCGGCAAAAAAGAGTTTGTCGATAAGTTTATTTTTATAATGTTTGGCCAACCTTGGGAATCCTATGGTCTACTAGAGACTAAGTGGCACTCTGACCGTACCCAAATCTGCAAGTACATAGGCTCAAAGCCCACTCCTCAAAACCTTGAAAAAATTCGCATTTTGCGGAGATAGAAGCCTTCGATATGAGAGGGTTTTCTGCCAACCAAAATGTTTTGGCCGTGATGAGCCTTTTTTATTTTTGATCGGTAATTTTTTTTTATTTATTCAGATATACATAGTTTCCTTTCGTATTACTAACGATTTATTTTCTTTAAATTTTTTTATAGTCGAGCTAAAAGACCAAGGCAGCTCTGAAGAACCAACCCAAAGGGTTGCGACTGGTGGCTCTACAATGGCATATAACAACTCAGGGGGTCCCGCCAGCAGCTCTACAGATACAATTGGCACTAGACCTGACATTCCACTAGAGGTTGCTCCAGTGTCAATAGCTCCACCTTTTTCTTCTACTGCTGCTGAACTTTTTTCCGCCACCACCAAGAAGAAACGAGTCTTGGTAGACTCACATGGAGTACCTATGAGTAAAAACAGCAACCCTACCAGCTCTTGCGTTGTTGGTCAAGCTCCGTCTCCTTCTAAGGAGATAACTACTCCCGTGACTACGACTGACGAGGGGAAAACATCTCTCTTCTTACCTATTTAGGTACCGAAGAGGACAAGAAGATGAGGGATAAGATGTCCTCTTGATAGCTTCTGAAATCCATACACATCTGCCACTCTTTTTCTTTCTTTGAAACCATTACAACGTTGGATAGCCAGATTGGATATTGTACTTCCACAATGTGGCCTACTTTGAGGAATTCTCGCATCCGCGCTTGAATTGCTTCTTCTTTCTTCGCTCAGAATTGTTGGAGCTTTTGTTTCATTGGCTTAATCTTAAGATCTTCATTGGTTGATTTTAAGATTGTATTGGATAGTTTAAAAAATCTGATGTACTGAAGGCAAAGATGTTCGCGTTCCTCTAGAGGCACACTATCACTTTCTCTTTAACCACGGACTCCATCTGAGTCCTGATTCTTGTTGTAGCTCATTCTTTCCCAGGGAACAATTCTATGCTCATGCACTACTCAACCGTGGTTACCAGAGCTGGCTTCTTTGTATCTGCTCTGGCCTTCGTGATTTCCAGTAGTTCTAATTTTTCTCCTAGCTTTTGTCTTGTCTTTAATTTATTCCTCTTCGGCTCACCAGCTAGTCGGTAATTTTTTGTCAAATCTGTTGGGTAACAACTTCTTCTCTCACTTCCTCTTCCATGGAAAAGTTCATCTTTAGATAGTAAGTTGACACGAGAGCGCAAAAAGCATCAAGCACTAGTCTGCCAATGATGACATTGTGCGCCGGTTGGGGTAGGTCCAAGACCACAAACTCCACCAATCTTGTCTTTTTCTTTGGGAATGATGATATAAACATGGAATATGTTTGAATTTGAAATTAAATGGGTGATTTGAAATATCAATGGTAACAATAGCAATAAATGAGCTTGAATCTTTGTGTTATATTGATTTTTGCAGAGTTTGGTTACAGTATTGAGTGCATGCCTTATAATGAGATTTGTTTGGGACACTAGATTAAAATCTAAACTAAATAAGCAAAATACAATTTTTCCCGTATATAAAATTAAGTGGGTAAACTTAAAAGAAAAAAAAAGAAAACACCAAATTATGCCGCAATCCACTGGTAATATCTCTATTTTCTTTCTCTTACTCGAACAACACAAATTATTTATCCTTATAGTTCCCAGCCACTACCGTAGCCATTAGAAATATGAACCTCTTATTTTGCCTTCAACAACTTCTCTTTACTCTCATCACTTCCTTAACTAAATCAAACTTACAAATCATAGTCGATGTTTATGTACTTGGACACATTAGGTGGTCAACGCAACGCATAGACGTACAAGCCGTCAACAACAAAGCTTAATGGGAGCTTCAACGCTGGCAACTGTAATTGATTCTCATGGGTAAGTAGACTTACACCTAGACGAAGCTCTACCTAAATTAAAATTTCAAATTGAAACCCTTAATTCATCACTATCAATTACAATGTCGCCCCCAAAGAGACCACCATCGGGCCGGAGAAGTCATTTGCCACCCAATCGACAACCATGATATCGTTGACGACGGGCTTTGAAGTAATTGGGAGACGAAGTGGAGCATGTGGGTGAAGATGTGGAGGATAATTTTATCTTTTCATCACCTTATATATGTCATTGTTTCAGCCATTACAACCTATTTAAGGGTATGCAACAAATATGTAATATGAAATGGAAGAATATTTTAGCAACGAGCTTTAATATACCTCGAGCCTTCTTTACTACTCCCTCCATCCCAATATTCATGGCTCATATTCCTTTTTGAGTCATCTCACGTTACTCGACCGTTTCATTTTTTAGCTGTAATTAGGAGTAAATTAATATCTTAATTAACTACATTACAAAACTCAAAAAGTAACTTAATTTCTGACTTCTAAGTTCTCGTTGTCTACAACCTCTTTCCTCTCCTCCTGAATTTCTCTCACTCTTGTCCGTCTCCACCGCCTCTGCCCTCCACCCTCCACCGCGTCCTCCGCCTCTTCCTCCACACCATACCTTCATCCGTCCTCTTCCTCTTACTGCCTCCACCGTTCCTCTAAAATCGTCTCCACCACCAACCTCGCACCTCCACTACAACGACGACATCCCCTCTTTTCACCGTCATGTCGGGAATTAGAGGAGAGAGTTTGGGGATCTGGGGATGTAGCAACAGACGAGGAAGATGAAACAAAGGCCACAACGGTGACTCACCGCTACTGTCCGACCAAGGGCAGTGTATGAAAAGGGTTCGGGGCGGCTGGCACAGGAGGAGTCTCCGGATTTGAAGCTTTTTGTGGGGAAGTTGTGATTTGATTTATGTATCTATGTTTGGGATGAAGCTTTTTTATGTATCTTTGATTTTGATTTCTGTGGAGGAGGATGTCATATCTCTGATTCTTGAGATGAATCTTTGATTTAGAGTATAGATTTTTTTCTTTCTGTGATAATTTTCGTTTTGCATTCTCATTTAGCATCAGTTGAGCTTCATCAATTTAGGGTTTAAAATTTCTTCTGCAGTTGTTTTCAACATTTTAGGAATGAATATCATGAATTTTTGTTTAAGTTTGTTGATGTGGCTGGTGTTGTTGATTGTTGGGGAGGTGTCTCCTAATTAAAGTTAAAACATACTTAAGCATGTGAACTTTCTTCTTTTCTCCCTTTTAAATTTCATAAATACTCGTGACCAAAAGTTTTTAGCTATGAATATTGGGATGGAGGGAGTACAAATCTAGAGTACCAAATTGTTGGTTAAGGTGATATATATATATATATATATATATATATATATATATATATATATATATATATATATATAGGGTGTGGTTCTAAAGAGAACTAGTACATTATTTGTGAGAACGTGAGAACCATCAAATCTAATGCATATACTGTAAAAATTAATGCATTCGCTGTTAAAATTAATGCACTCAAAAAATTAAAAAAAAAAATGCTTCCTTCAGGATTCGAATCCAGGATCCGCATTCATCCAACAAGATGATACATCCACCGTAAATCTTGATGATCGAATGACTGAAAATGGTTTTCCGTTCTTCTTTTATTTAGTGGTTCTTTCTTGAACATATATATATATATATATATATATATAACGATAACGAGGCATCAATATATCAACTTGTTTACCCATTCTACTATATTGTGGGACCTTTTTCTACACTCACAATATAATTAATTATTATTATTAACTTTATCCTTTAGATGAGACTATTTTTCCACACAATAATACAATCAACTGCATTTATTAAAATGTATATTGTCACTTCTAAAATTATGTTATGACGAATAGAGTATATATTAGTTCAATCTATGAGTACTACTGAAATAAGATTTTAACAATTAAATCAATAGCACACTACTATTTTTTTTTATTACAAATTATAAATTCTAAAACTATTCAAATTTATATACTACATCCGACCTGTAAAAATAGTCATAGGAGATAGTGACACCAGTTTTAATAAAAGTGATTAAGTATATAATTAGTAGAAAAAGGATACCTGATTAATAATAATAAATAATTATATTGTGAGTTTTTTTTTTTGAGAAAAATTGTATTGTGAGTTGAGAGAGAGTCCATGATATGTGATAGAATAAGTAAATAAGTTAATATATGAAAAATAATCTATTTTGGAATAGTGTTTATGAATAAAATAAAACTACTTTTTATGTACATTTAAAACTATATAAAATTAAGACTATTTTATAATTTAAAATTTAAAAAATTATACAAAAACCTTCCATACACTGTTATACACGCATCAGACAGTGGACAAATCTAATGCATCTATACATGAAGTCCCACAAAAGTACAAGTTTATGGCAATAATTTATAGGACACAATTCAAAAGACAACATGTGCCGTTGTTCCCTTTTCCAATTTCATCATAAAAATTTCTGAAACAAAATTAAATTTAGAAATTAGTAGGCAAATACTACCCTTCTTTGAATATAAATAAAAGCGAAATTATAAAACCCCCACTCCACTACACTGCCTAGCTACAACCCGTAGGGGCGAACCCGACCCGATTAGCCGCCAAATCGAACACGACCCGGAAACCCTGCTGCTGGATGTTGCCAATTATGGATAACCCGCTCGTTGTACCCGCAAACGCAAAGCAGAAAGTTCCGTCGCTGTCCACCGGAATCAAGTAGTTCGCCGCCGGCAATGACACGTCCGCTCCGGTGAAATGCAGCACGACTGTCGGCACTTTCACCTCAGTCTTCCCGGACAGATCGAAGCACGTATCGAAGAGAGAGAAATCCGGCGCCCGCTTCAAATTCGAAGCCCCGGTCCGGAACGCGTTCCTTAGGGCAACATAAGCGGGTCGGGTTAGACGGGTCACCGACGTCCCCGAATCGACAATCACGCCACCGTTGCCGCTGGCGTCGATTTTGAAGAGCTTCGCCGTAATGCCAGGGACACGCGTGCCGCCGACGGAGATGCCGTTCAAATTAACATAGTAGAAGGTGTCGAGCTTCGGATTTGTTACTAGCGGAGTGAAGACGGCGGTTCGCGGCACCGCCGCCTCACCGAAGAGCATGGAAGACGGCTTGGACGACGCCGTTCTGTCGACCAAGCAGTAGGAGAATTTTTTACCGAAGCGACGGCCGGCTTGAGTAGGAAACGACAATTTCCCGCGGCCGAGACCTAGCAAACCCGCGGCGCCGACGAAGAGCCCCTCGTTGTCGTGGCCGCAGCCTAGCGCAATGTTCTTCACTCTCGCCTTGCGAAACGTCAGCGTTTCAACCGAGAAGTCGCCGACTGTGAACGAGCCGTCCCCGTACGATACCTGGTAGAGGCATTTCTTATTCCGGTTGCTGCAGCCGGGGGAATCGAGGCGGCGGCAGAGCGGCGAGGCGCAGGAAACTCCGGAGAAGGACGTCGATTTCGTCGGATCGAAGACCGGATCCGATTGCCGGTAGCATTTCCGGCAGGGAGAGCACTGGATCCAGACGACGTCGCTGCCGGTGTCGAGCACCATGTACACGTATCTTGCCGGCGTTCCGACGCCGATGCGCGTGAAGTACTCGCCGCTCCCCTGCGCGAGTCCGGAGATTACCGAGCTGCTGAAGCCGTGCGCGCCTCTATTCCTAGCGGAGATGTTAGTCTGTGCGGCCGACGATGCCAGTTCAGAGAGCGATTTCGCCCTAACCGCGTCGCGGCGGAGGCGTAGTTTGAAGAGAGATTCCGCCGTCGAGTCCTGCGCGGGGGAGAGATTGTCAACATGGTGTAGATCGAGTGCGAAACCGGATTGGTAAACTGGTAGGGTCTGGAGTTGGTCGGATTGGTAGAGAGCTTGTGTCTCCGGTTGGGGGAGGGAGGTGAGCGCGAAGGTTTGGTAGGGTTGAGCAATGGCGGAGGAGAGAGAGAAGGAGAGAGAAAGGAAGAGGAAGAGAAAAATGGGGGTCCGTTTTCCGTCCATTTTACGAGGGGGTGGAGAACGGGGAGGGAGAGGGGGCTGCATAAATATAAATAGTGGGGGAACTCAACAAAATATTTATACATAGAGAGAGAGAGAGAGATGATGCAACATCGTGATCTATATAAAATAACATCATTTTCTGATTTAGTAAATTAGTACTAATACATACAATCCCTCTTTCCATATCTATCTTAAATTATAATCCAAAAATATTATTCCTTCATTCTTGTTACATGTTTTAATCTTTTACATGTATAAATATGTTTTAAATCAATTTTTATTTTTAATTCATAAAAATCAGTGCGCATCGAGTTCGAGTCTATTGAATAGTGATTTTTAATATTATTCTTTTATATTTGCGTATGAATACACGAACTTTCAATATTTTTTAATTTTTTCCATGAATTTTATTTTTTGAATATAAATACATGAACTTTGTGTTCGTCTGATTTTTCCCACAACGAGCAATTTGTTCAAATTGTAACTAATTTAGCTTATACGTGACATATTATTGCCTACGTGACATACACATGTCAATTTTTAATTTAAATTATTTATGATAAATATACGAATTTTCAATATTTTCTATTTTTCTCACAAACTTAATACTTCTGATTTTTCCACGAACTTAAGCTTTTCTGATTTTTCTCAAAAAAATTAATTGTTTTCCACAAAAATCATTTCCCTCATATTTGTCTATTAGTATGTGTTGCATTATTGGCTATGATTAAAATGTTAATTTTTTTTATTGTATCAATAAATTTGATATCTTTGATATAATATTTGGATCCAAAAATTCTATCATGGCATATTTCTCAACAAATTTGCACTTAATTATCATTTAATTTAGTATCACTTGAATTCTTATCGATTAAAATGGTGAAATTTGAAAAATCCTTCTATCAAAAATAAAAATACTATCTTATCGATCATAAAAAAATAAATTCCCCAATCAATAATAAACCTATCAGAGGCGAAGTACCGAAACAGCTGGACGTAAAGAATTTAATACGAAGCATGTCATATTCATTCTTGTACTTGTATATCATCTTTTGCAATTATTTTCATAATATTATATTCCTAATATATTATATCCACAAATTAATATTTTATTTATCTTAGGGCATTAGTGAAAACATGGCTTTATTATGCTATATCCAATCCATGTGAAATTTTGCCTAATTGAAGCAATAATAATGTCATTTAAAAAAAAAACTCAAAAAATGTCATTCTGAATTAAACTAGCTGGATCATGTTTCTCCTTTTTTATAATCTTAATGAATTATAATCTCCATTTCCCCTACTTAAATGCACCTACATATTTAATAAAAACACATCGTAATTTTTCTTTCTCAAAAAAATTGTACTTCTTCCATTCAATGAAGACGAATTCCAAGGAAGTAGGCACAGATTCTTTTAGAAAAAAATAGTTGTATATTTAGTAAGTGGAGAAATAACCCTACAAGAATAATTAGTGAAATTATTTATAAAAAAATTACGACATATTTTTGTGTATAAACAAAAATAATTAATTAGAACATATTTTCATAAACACAGAAGGAGTACATTATATTATCATATTTCTCCAGCTAAATTAACTTTCACAAAAACGATATACGAAGGGAGTCCATCTTACCTTATTATTATATCGTCGTATTTCTTCAACTAAATTAACGTAAATATATATATATATATATATATATATATATATATATATGGTGCGGTTATAATGAGAACCACAATTATAGTGAGAACATAAGAACCAATAAAATTACTGCATCTGCTATACAAATTAATGCATCCGCTATTAAATTTAATGCATCCAAAAAAACAAAAAAAATTGCTCCCTTCAGGATTCGAACCCAGCATCTGCATCCATCCACCAAGATGATGCATCCACCGTAGATCTTGATGATCGAATGGCTTAAAATGGTTCTCTGTTATTATTTTATTAGTGGTTCTTATTTGAACCTCTCCCTATATATATATATATATATATATATATATATATATATATATATATATGGAGAGGTTCAAGAAAGAACCATAAATAAAAGAAGACCGGAGAACCATTTTCAGTCATTCGATCATCAAGATCTACGGTGGATGCATCATCTTGTTGGATGAATGCAGATCCTGGGTTCGAATCCTGAAGGGAGCATTTTTTTTAAATTTTTTTAGTGCATTAATTTTAACAGCGAATGCATTAATTTTTACAATTGATGCATTAGATTTGATGGTTCTCCCGTTCTCACAATTAATATAGTTCTCTCTAGAACCACACCCTATATATATATATATATATATATATATATATATATATATAGGGAGAGGTTCAAGAAAGAACCATAAATAAAAGAAGACCGGAGAACCATTTTCAGCCATTCGATCATCAAGATCTACGGTGGATGCATCATTTTGTTGGATGAATGCAGATCCTGGGTTCGAATCCTGAAGGGAGCATTTTTTTTTATTTTTTTAGTGCATTAATTTTAACAGCAAATGCATTAATTTTTACAGTGGATGCATTAGATTTGATGGTTCTCCCGTTCTCACAAATAATGTAGTTCTCTCTAGAACCACACCCTATATATATATATATATATATATATATATATATATATATATATATATATATATATACACGAAAATATCTGATGATTGAAGATCCATAAATAGTAATCATCTCATTTTGTTTACTAACTAACTATATCAATAATTATGATAAGTATTACTTTAAATCTCAAATTATTTATATATATATATATATATATATATATATATTTTATTAATAAAGAAAAAAATCTTACTCACACACAAACCTATTAATTGGAGACGGAGCATATTACTAACAGATTGCGCTTCATTGTTAAATTATTTGTACACTACCAATTATATCATGAATCATCACAATTTTTTTTAAATCATGAATTAACTATTTTGTATGAATTGCATCATCCATCTATTTTTCGACTCCAAAAAATTGACGCGACTCGCGAAATATTACGATGTATTTAAAATTATTTTTATTTTTCAATTAGTAAGTCACAAAACAATTGTACCATGTGAATTAGAAAAAATATATTGTGGTGTCAAGAGTTGAAAAATAGACCAAAGTACAATGGATACAAATTTAAAAATTCATAATTTAAAATAATATTTTTAAACTTATAAAATATAATTTATAGTAAAAATAATTTAAAATTTAAAGTGAAATTTAGGTAATAAATTATGAATAAAATTATCTTGTGACTCACTTCTTTTTTAATAATGTTTGATAAATGTTGTTGTTTGGTAATCCAAAACCTAAAAGAGGGGTATGACCGACAGGCCCATCAGAAATAAATTAAGTGATTCAACAAATTGCTCCCGTGCTCAAAAGTAGTTGAATTTTTCCCGTAAAGCACTTAACGCAGTTATGGCGTAGTATGTAATTACCACCAAATGGACCACTGTCCCCCACCTATATTTTTTCTTTTTCTTTTCAATTCATTATTTATATACTTTATTCCAACAATAATAGTACTATTGGAACAAAATATATCCGAATAAAATATAGGTTAAATACTCTCATCTGTCTCATTATTGTTGGACTATTTCTTTTGGACACGAGTGTTTAAGATAATAAGATTGTAATGTAAATGTATGTGGGGTCATATTATTTATAGTGTAAAATCATTACCAAAAATAGAAACAAGCCAATATTAATGGGATACCCCAAAAAGCAAAACAGACTAATAATAATGGGACAGATGGAATACTTTAAAAACTAAATTATTAAAAAAATTATTCAAACTAAAAAAGAATTTAATTAATTTTATTATTTTCTCTACATTATAATTTTTAAAAATTTTACTCCCCCTCCATAAAAAATCTTTCTATTTTTCATTTTTGGGATGTCCATGAAAAAAAAAAAACTTTCTACCTATTGTTGGACTATGTCCCACATAATACTTTATTTACTCATACTTTTTATCTTTTCACCATTTTTAATATTACAATATATTTTCATCATTCTCAATACACTTAATAATTTTTTCTCAACTCTCAGTATACTCAATAGTAACTTTTTTCTTAAAACTCCTATCACCCTCTTTTTTAAAGTTCTTTCACAAACGGAGGGAATATTATTTTTAAAGATCTACCTGCTCTACTAATTTTCCTTAACGAATACAGCTCTAACCAGCTCTTCCATTCCAACTTCAAACAGGAATCGTTACTGAAAAATTGCCCCATCGACTTTTTTTAAGTGAATTGTTGAAAATGACATTTTACGATTTTAGTATTGAAATTTTAGATAATTTACGGGATGTGTTTTAGTTTGTTAGAAAATAAGATAATCCATACCTTGTTGCCAAAATTATCTTTTTTGGGATGTTTCATATCATAGTCAACATGCTTTTATAATAATTCTATTTAGCTTATTTATTGCTCCATTATTATCTTTACAAAGATTAAATAAAGTTATTTTAACAAAAGAATCTCTTAAAATAATTTAAATGAAGAGAGTGGACTATGATATGAAACATCCCAAAAAGAACTAGATGACTAATTTCAAGGATAGAGATAGTATTTTGTTTGGATCTTCATACTAATTTCGCAATAATTGAATTTACATGTGACTAGTTAGCTCACACATGTGAAGAAGCTTAATTAAATTATTTTTATTCAGATAGGCTTTGTTAAATTTCAACGGCATGAATTTGTCATAACTAAGAACGAAATGATACAACAGAAGACAGTATATTCTATGGGGTGTATATACTAGAGCATTTTAGTAACAAAACTTTAATACATTTTAATTTGCCTAAAGAGAGTGAATTATAATTGAAAAACATCAATTTTAATTTGGCTTTGATTTGTAATTTGTAAAACTAATGGAATCAAAATAAATGTTCAAAAAAATGCTAGTGTAGCAAACGTGAGCAGCCTAATTTATTAACTACAATCTCCCTACTCAGAAACATAATAGTATGTTTGTGAGCAAATAAACCAATATGTTATGCAAAATGCGAGTTCAATGCATTCAAAATTCAACCACACATAGAGTCTCAATTCAAATCTCAGAGACAACCCTAAATTCATACCACAAAACCAAGAAATCAAGAAGTGGATCATAGTAGCTTACCTGGACCAATCCCCACTCTTCCCTCCACTTTTCTGTTCAAGCCTTACATCTGTAATGACAATATCCTTGGAAGCAGCCTTGCACATATCATACACTGTAAGGCCAGCAACTGTAACCGCGGTGAGGGCTTCCATCTCAACCCCAGTCTTCCCGGTGGAGGCAGCTTCACCTCGTATCTCAATGCTGAAATCACGGTGATTCAAGGCCAGATCCACATGAACACGCGACAGGTTGATGTTGTGGCACAACGGGATGAGGTTGCTCGTCTGCTTTGCGCCACAGACTCCAGCAATCTTGGCTACACCAAGAACATCTCCTTTCTCCATCTGGTTGGCTGAGACCAAACCAAACACCTTCTCACCTAACACGACTTTGCAACTAGCAAGTGCCACTCTCTTGGTTATCTCCTTGGAGGAGATGTCAACCATTCGGGCTTCGCCTTTGCTATCAATGTGACTCAATCCAGAAGGAGGCGCAGGCGCTTGTTGTCCATTGACACCTTTGGCTACAACATGCGATTCTTGATCTAGAGTCGGACTGTCAAGGGATGACGGGGGAGGTGCACCAAACACAAACTCCATTTCCTAGACGAATAAACAGGGGAGGGAATTGTTTTGGTTAACCAATTTATATATATAGAAAAATAAAATCTTTTATGTATTTTTCGACTTTTCCCAATCCATCGTCCAATCCAATCTTTTTCCAAGACCTATTCCACTTTTTTTCCAACCACTAAATCCTAAATCATTCATCAAATCATCATCATCATCATTCATCAATGCAAAGATCATCGTCATCTCAAACAATTAGACATTAAAACTAAACATACACAAATCATCATTTATTCTCTCACGTCTCAAACTGTCAAATTCAAACTCAATACTCAAAATACACAAACTTTAAACTGTAATGAATCAACAAACATCACCATTCAAACTCTACTTAATAATTACTATAATAATCATAAAATTTAAAAATAATATACATATAATTACTTTCGGTTATTAGTTCCCAATAGGTTATAACCGATAATCGATTTTCCATGAAACATCAATCTGATAACTGAACCAAAACCGATGAGGTCGGTTATCAATCTTCATCATTTTGATTTGGTACATCTAATACCCAAATAGTGAAAACCAAATTCCCACCCCTACGAATAAACATTAAACACAGAGCTTAATTGTAGACTATGTTCAAATAACTATAACCGGGCTTGAAGAGGCAGGTGTATGTAGAGCACTGCTACCTTATAAATACTATCTTAATTCTAATGCAAGAAACAACAATCAAGGAGAGCTGCGAATCCTTTCATGCCAGAGGGTGGAACTTAGTCATTTAATTAGTGGAGCTTTATGCAATATTGGATGAAAACTTCTTTTCTTTCTTCTATAAATTGAATAATGGAGATGATGGTTATTCTTTTAGCAATAAATTAATACATACTTTTATGGTTTATGTTAAAGATGGTATTGTTGATGAAGGTAATGTGATGAACATGCAATTGATAATCATAATAGAAATATGCAAAAGCCCCTCTCATTCTCACACTGGTTTTTTTTTTTTTTTTTGATCGGGCAAAGTCATGTTAGATGTTAGTAGTTAGTTCTCCATCCACTCCAAGAACCACCTTATCTCTCCATTCACCAAATTCACCTTATATCTTCAATCTCCAATTCGCTCCCAAGAGGGATCGAACCCGGGTCACTTCACTTAAGTGAGGACCTGGTGGCCAGTGGGCTAAGCCCCCTGGTTATATGGATTAGTCTTGATTCTACTTTGAACTCTTTGCTTAATAATACACTTTGATCAATTATTTCTTGCTCCTTTTCTACTACTATAAACAAGATTAAAGCTAACTAATCCTATGAAAATAGCTGCCAAGATTTCAGAAAACAAATTATAATCATGCTTTTTTAAAAACGAACCTGATTGAGCTCGGCGATAGTTTTGGCAAAATCATGGCTGCCGTCACTGCTGAAGAATCTAACCCTCGGAAAAGGCTTCAGTATCGTTGCAAATCGACGAAGAAACATCAGTAGCTGAGCTTGCACTTCGTCGACAACGGAAAATTTCGAGTCGTGACAATCTCAATTGGTAATTTTCATTGGGGCATTTTCACAAACAGTTTGTGAACATGAAGTAATCTAAAGCCTGCAACAATAGCCAACTAGCAAGATGATATGTAATGTTCCCTATTCAAAGTTTTACTATATTGTTGTGTAAAACATTGGTGTGTTGTGTTTTTGAGAATCACATTGCGCGTTGAATGTGTTGTTTTTTTAGTATATAATTCTTCTCTGTTTTTTTATTTATGAAAAAAGTAGATGAATAAATCTTTATCTTTATATATATAAAAAACAAAGTAAATGTAATTTTATTCAATTGCAAGGATATAATTGGAATTGGAGTGAAATTTTATAAACTAATTCAGCAAAAATGGTGGATTTATGGAAACCGCATCATTAATTTTTTTTTTCCCTTTATTAATGATATAACTTGGTATTAAATTATTAATACATCAAATTGTGTTTATAACCGAATATAACTGTAGCAAAAATCGTAGATTTATGGAAACTTATTATTAGGGCCGCCATTTTATTAATAACAAAATTGATTACTGTATTCCTTAAACAAACTCAACAAATTCAGTATTAATAATATTAATATAATTGACTCATTTAAAAGATAATATTAAATAATTAACTTTTAAAGTGCCTTTAATTATTATCTCTCAAAACAAATTGAACCAATTGATAGTAAATGATTTTTGACTTAACTAATTCAAAATTAAATATCTTCATACATAAAAAAAATGTCAATAAATTGAATTAAAATATTAAAAATATAAATATAAATAATTATAATTATATCAACTAAATAAATATTTTATTTTTATTTATATTTTGCGTGATTTCATCTTGAATTATAAATGCATTTTAAATGAAAGATTGTGGAAAATCATTTAATTTAGTATGTACTGAATCTCAAATAAATAAATAAATTATAATTATTAAATTGCGGTTTTATATAAAAAGAAAGAAAAAAGAAAAAGAAAAAGAAACCCGTGAAAGCACAAAGACGCGGACTAAGGGTCCGAGACTCTCAAAAGAGCTCGTAAAAAAGAGAGAAAGAGAACGAAACTCAAAACGCTAAAAAAGCTTCAACACGCTAAACGCACAAACATCTAATAATAAGGAAAATCCATGTTTGTGTGAAGATCGTGCAACTCCATTTCATCAGACCAGCGACTGTTAGCGATATTATCCATAACCCTCATACTAGGACTTTTGTTATGATCAACAACAAAGGCCCTCGGCTTATAACCCATTTCCTTCGCATTCCTGAGGCGACTTTTTATATTATCTTCCTGAGTTTGAGTTACACGCGGACGCTCCATCCCCTTCGGGGGACGGCCCCGTCGCTTAGGCGTCGCAACGAGCAGTTGCATGCCTTGACTAACTTGCTCTTCTAACCTACTAAGACGAAAAGCAAAATCTTCTGACGCAGTGGGCGAATCCTTGTCGTTCTGTGAAACCAAATCAGCTGCCACATTAGTCTGGGCAACCTCCTCTCCCTTACCAGCCTCAGTTATCTGATCGACCACTCCACCAGCCACCTCAGTCACCGAATCAACAGCCACATGAACCTCCAACGGATGCTCCGCTGCCTTATTAATAATTTCAGCATCATCAGCCTTCAATTCCTCATCCACAGAACTATCAGTGTCCGCATCTGCACCGCTAGATTGTTGGACATTAGCGACCTGAAGATCTTTCGGATCTCCCTGACTAGCTGCTACCTCTCTATGACCCAACAAATCACAATGATAGGCTGCCTCCCTTCCATCCATGACTGAACTGTCCTCCGCTAGAGGGCCAAAAGAGTTGATGTCCAACTCACGCCCAATAGCAGCATCCTTGTCCACAGTAACAGCAACCTTGCCCGCCACCTTGCTGCTAGGAACAACCTGGTGCCACTCGTGTGTCGGCCTTGGCAGCAAAGCAGACGGCTTAGTCTGCAGACATGGTTGAATAATCGGTGGCGGCTTCGGCAACACCGCACCCTCACCATTAACCTCACTCAACGCCGTTGCTTTAATCTTATGGCACTTGTCGGGATAGTGTCCCGTGATCTTGCAACGACCACAAAAAAGTGGAAGATTTTCGAAAACGAACTCAACATGAAAAGAAAAGTCGTCCATATCAATAAGTAAAGTATTAGGTAAAGGGAGCGACATATTTATTTCAACGAGAACTCTAGCGAATTGCCTGAAATCTCTTCCAGCTGAAGCTCCATGAATCTTCAAAGGATGACCCAAGAAACGAGCAATACCAGAAATAACTTGCGGATTCCAATACTCGATCGGAAGAAAGTGGATGCGAACCCAAACGTTAGCCAAGGGAGAGTTTTCCTTGAAAGGATCAAAATTCCGAGACCACTCCCGTAACCGAAAGTCTCCCTTCGAGAGTTCCCAAATAATCTTCCCTTTTGCTATAGATTTATCCGCAGCCGTAGTGAAACGAAGAGTATAAAAACCCTTTCCCAAGGGGATCAGCTGCCAATCCGAGGCTACTCCCCATAACTGTTGAAGCTCCGATTTCAACTCCAAAGTCGACCTCGGCTTATCTCCTTTCCGCAAAAGAAGACGTCTTGTCAAAGCATGTTGAAACGCCTGAACCTCCTTTAGGTAGAGCTCCTTCGGAATCTTAAGCGAAAACTGATCTCCGTCCTTCGTAGGACGCAAATCATGAAAGACGTGAGCAGCAAGGTCCGGCCACTTGACCGGCCGCTTAACTGTTGCAGCAGCATAAAAGATACGATTATCCCCAGCAAACACACTAGGGTTTTCTTTATTAGGTCCCGAAACTGCAGCCGAAGCGTGGGGAACAGTTTGACTGGCGGCGCCACGCAAAGGTGACGCTTCTTTTCTGGACTCAACGCCAATGATACTGTCATGAGTTGCAGCAGAGCCATGCTGAAAAATGGCAGAAGATCTAGGTGTATTTTGCAGGAGAGCTTTAGGATTATCAAAATTCGTAGAGATGGGTGGGAGATTCAGGGCCCCCTTATCTCGAGCACCACCCGGAGACGAACAGGCCATAGTCCGGCGAGAAAGGCGGCGGCGCTAGGTCTAGGCGGCGGCGGCTAGGTTTCCCCATAAATAAATTATAATTATTAAATTCAACAAAATAAATGTTTTTTTTTATTATTTTACTTATGATATTTTGATTATTATATTATGCATTTAGATTTATTTAATGTATAAAATTTATTAATATAACAAAATTACAAAATATAGTTTAAATTTTTATAATAATGTATTTATATATGGTTCTTATTTTAAATATATAATCTGTGTGCATCGCACGAGTGGTATACTAATATATATATAAATAGAAGAGTGTGCAAATAAATTCAATTAGAAGGATACAATTAAATTATTCAAATAGTATAAATTATCAACGATTTTATATCATCACACACGTAATATAAATACTCCAACTATCTAATGCTCAAACTAAATTCATGTTTATTTCAAAATTGAAAACGAACAAGTGAATTCACTTATCAAATCAACAGTTAGGATGTGATAAATTATGATTTTTTATTCTTTTTTGCATAGATTATTTTCTTTTTTGCATGTAAATGTGTTTTGAATGAAATATTAAAATGTATATTAAATAGTATCAGTTTATAAAAATAGGTTTAATTAGATATACAATATTTGACTATTAATTATAATTTTGAATCTGAAAGTAGTTTTTAATATGATTTATATCGTTAGCAACTTATTATATAAGTGATACTATATCTATATATAAACAAATGTTATATTTTTGGATAAATTACATTGGTTATAATAAAATATTAGATCAATTTGCAAATAATAAATTTGATATTTAAATTAAATTTTTTTAGGTTATACTGATAATTACTCTCTACGCTCACAAAAACAATCTATTTTTGTCATTTAAGGGCGTCCACAAAAATTAGTCTTATTATAGTTTTGGAAAGTTTGCATTACATGATGGATCTTTTTCTTCACTGACAATATAATTAATTATCATTATTTACACTACTTTTTAAGTGTGATCCTTTATTCATTCACAATATACAAACCATTTTTATTAAAACTCGTATCATCTTTTTCTAGGAGTATTTTTTGTGGACGAAGAACATATAAAATATATACATAATTTATGTGAGTCTAAGATCACAATCACCGCGCATAGCGCGGGAGATACACTAGTATATATAAAAAGCAAAGTAAATGTAATTTAATTCAATTGCAAGGATATAATTGGAATTGGAGTGAAAAAATTATAATCCTCACTAAACCACCTAAAACCACCGCCATTCCCTCTCAAAAAAAAAAAAAAAAAAAAAAAAAACTCCTCAAAATAAAATAAGGTAATTCAATATTCCATAAAACAAAAGTAATTCAATATTAGCAATACTAAATGTTTATTTCTTTCAGAAAGATATACTCCTATATATTAAATAGATGAAAATTTTTATTACGCCCCAATTGTTTTTTTTATTAAATAAGATTTTATTAAAAGAAAGAAAGAAAAAAACGCACCTAAAAACCCTTGAGAGCACAGCAAACTAAGGGCCGAGCCTCGTTAAAACCCTTTTAAGACAAACCCGAGAGGGAAAATTCTTAAAAGGAAAAAAGAGTACTCGTCTAGAGAACTGTGTGAAAGCGGGAGTGAAACAACTTCAGAGACTTCGGCCTAACCATCGTCCCTAAGTTGCTCGGCTTCCAAACACAGTAACACCGAACTAAAAAAATAGAACGGACCAACAAGAAACAAAAGCCAAAAAACAGGAAAAGGAAATAAACAGACGAAGATAAAACTCCAAGAATCAGTGCGTCGACGACAAAAGCTGCTGATTCCCAAAAGAAAATCACTGCGAGAAAGCCCAAAAACCAAACGCAGAAAACCAAAGAGGCCCGACCAGCGACGCCCCAGTGCCGAGCGCACCCGGGCACTGAAAGGGCACCGCCGACACCCCATCCCATCCCGACACCAAACTCCAATGATCTGCTTCACCCACCAAAAGCATCACCCATCCCCCTTTCCGAACAGCCCGACAAGCAAGAGCGTCGACCAAAACTAAAAAATCCCCAAAGCTGGCGAGACCAGGCCACCTGCTGCCCCTCAACAAGAATGCCCAGCAGATGTTTGTAAAAAAACCCAAACCAGTAAAGCCCAAAGGCAGGGGGCTGCCAGCTTAGCATATACGAAAACCAAAGAACTGGAGCTAAAACTCCAAGAATCAGCACGTCAATGACTGGAGCAACTGATTCGCAAGTAGACTCAACGCGAGGCTTCCTCAGGAGCCAGACGCGGAGATCCAACGAGGTCCGACCAACGACGCCCCAGCGCCGAGCGCACCTGGGCACTAAAAGAGCACCGCCGACACCCCAATCCCACACGACACCATTCTCCTCCGCACTGCTCACCCACCAACTGCAGCGCTTCACCCATCTTCTGTTCCAAAAAGACCGGTTCATCTGCTGCCAAGCATCACCTAGCAGGTGTTTGTGAAAAGACCTGAACCAAAACCAATTGACAGAGAAGTGCCAACTGAACGTAAGAATTCTTTGAAGAAACCAAACAATCAGAGATAAAACTCCAAAAATCAGATCGTCGATGACAGAAACAACTGATTCACAGAGAGACTCAACGCGGCACATGCTTTGTCGCCAACCTCGAAGATCCAACAAGATCCAATCGGCAACAATCAGCGCCGAACTGCCCCGAACACAGAAAAAATCTAACGCCAACACTCCAGCCCAAAAACGCCATCCCCAGCTCCAAAAAAACGCCAAAGCCAAACAACACCATAAAACCTCTTGTAGATCATTTGCCATAAATAATGCGTGTGTGGCTGTGAGATCCCATATCCAGCCGAACAGTCTTTTTGATGTCCTCGACCTCATAAGGCCACCAACCTTCTAACCTAGTAGGATTCGCCATGATGTCCGCAGGTTTATTACCTTCCCGGTAGATATGAGAGATCCTGATCTGAAAATCGTGGAGCAATTCAAGAGTGTGGTGCCAAGAGGCATAAAATCTCCAAGGAACCGCAGTGGAACGCGATTCTAAAGTATGAATCACGTAAGTAGAGTCCGCTTCGATCCAAAGATGACGCCATCCCTTGTTATGGGCGATTTGAACGGCGATAATGACCGCGAGAAGCTCAGCTTCAAAGGCGTAACCAACACCCGCCTTAAAGTGAAAACACCCTCGAACCCAAGCAAAATGATCTCGAAAAACTCCGCCCGCAACGATATTGCCCGGACTGCCCTATGCCGACCCATCGGTGTTAACTTTGATCCATGGGGAAACTGGCGGCCACCAATGTACAGATCTGAATAAAGGCAGGGCCGCAGCTCTAGACTTAGCTCCAATGTGACGCAGAGTTAAATAGTCACTCCAGGAATTGTGCATGTGCCCAAGGTTCTGAAACATATCCATCTCTTTAAAAGTCACTTTAACCATCCTGAGCAAGCAAAATTTGGAAAAAGTATGATTCTCAAACACACAATCATTACGTATAACCCAAATCATCCAAATAAACGTGATAATTCCAGCCTTCCAAAAAGAATTCACTTGTGAGCTATGTTTGAGATTCCAGGCGATGGCCAAAAAATTGTGAATACCCGGTATGTGATCACTCTAACCAAAATTAAACCAATCTAAGAACTCAATCCAAGTCTCACGAACCAACATGCAGCTCCAAAAAATGTGATCAATGGATTCATTATTGCGGAAGCAGAAGGGGTAGTGATTAGGCTTAATTAGGCCGTGCTTAATTAAGCTGTCATAAGTAGGCAGGCGATTGTGCAGGACCCGCCACACAACCATCGATCTACGCATGGGAATAAATCTTTCCCATATCCAAGTACCCCAAATGACTTGTGGAAATCGGTGACAGTTATTCGCAAAGGCAAGAGCAGAGGTAACTTGACCATGAACCGAATTCTTCCAAAACCTAGTGTCTGAATCCGTCCCAATTGGCAGAAGAAGAATATCGCAGACGACTTCAGGAAAATTATTGACGAAATTCTGGGTGAAGTGCCAGACACCGTCATAAAAATAATCAGCCACAGTGAAGTTGAGCGATTCCAGGAGGAGAAAAGGAACGGCGCACCTGTCAGCAAGTTTATAGCCAATCCAATCATTTTTCCAAAAATTGGTGCTTTTCCCATTTCCAATAAAGCTGTACGAGTCCTCCACAAGGGGTAAAATATCATCGTGAATTCCAAGCCAAATAGAGGAGCTGACATTTGGTCGAGCGTGAGAGAAATTATCCAGGTAACGCGCCTTGAGTAACGAGTAACCAAAATCCTTGCCCCATATGATGTTCCACGCCATTTTCATAAGATAGCACTTATTCATCAAAGCAAAAGACTTTAAACCAAGCCCGCCTTCCTCTTTGATGGAACAAACTCTTTCCCAGTTAACAGGATAGCTGCCCCGTTTATTAACATCACCTGACCAAAGGAAGTTCCTGCAAAGCTTATCAAGATTGTGAATAAGCGATCTTGGCCATCTGTAAACAAGCATAGAATGAGTTGCCGAGCTCTGAATAACAGATTTGATGAGGCACAACCTACCAGCCATAGAAAGTTGCAAACCTTTCCATCTTGAAAATTTGACCGCAATGCGATCATGAATCGCTCTTAAGTACGAAGCTTTGGCTCTACCAACAAAGATAGGAACACCAAGATAGGTGAAAGGCATCGTGCCAACAGCAAAACCAAGTTGACGATTAATTTTCCTCTGAAGCCTTAGATCCACTTTATTCGCATAGAAAACATGAGATTTGGCCAACGAAACTTGTTGCCCAGATATGGAACTATAGAAATCCAGGATTTTCTTCAGTGTCTTAGCGTTCTGCACAGAAGCCTTGCAGAAAACTAATATGTCATCAGCATAGAGCAGATGAGTGGGGAAGCTCTGCCGTCGATTGTATCTCATGGGATGCAAATGATCAGAAGAAACACAGTTGTGGAATAAAGCGCTGAGAACATCCTCTGCAATCCCAAATAATATGGGGGAGATGGGATCACCCTGTCTGACTCCTCTCGAGCAACTGAAATACCCACAAAGTTTCCCATTTACAAGGATAGATAACTTAGCCGAGTGTAGGATCACTTCAATCCATCTAATGAATTTACTATCATAACCACCGACTCTCAAAACGTCCAACAAAAAGTCCCAACGAAGAGTATCAAAGGCTTTCGAGATATCAATTTTGCAAGTCATATTCCTTCTGCCATTGGAACGATTCATACAATTGACACCCTCCGAGCCGAGCATAATGCAGTCATGGATAGCCCGGCCACTAATGAAACCAAATTGGTTCGGAGAAACACACTTTTCAGCAACGATATTGAGTCTCCTGGCAAGAATTTTGGAAATGATCTTGAAGAAAAAATTCGACAAGACAATTGGACGGAGATCAGTCACCGAGGTCACGTCCTCTTTCTTTAGAATCATGATGAGAGTGTTAGAATTACAACCATTCGGCAGGTAAGAACGCGTGAAGAAAGTGCGAGCAGCTTTCCAGATGTCGACCTTAATAGTTTGCCAGCAAACGTGAAAAAATTTGCCAGTAAAGCCGTCAGGCCCCGCAGCGCTATTTGCATCAAGGTCAAAAACAGCCGCAGTAATTTCCTCCTCGTCAGGAATTCTAACAAGCATCAAATTTTGATCATCAGAGACCATATGATCAATAACCGTCTCTATCGCCGTGATATCTCCCACATCAGAATCAGGCGCATTAAAGAGATTAGAGAAGAAATCCACAATGTAATCTTCAATCATCTGCTGATCATAACTCATAGTGCCGTTGACCTGCAAATGCAAGATCTCCTGCCGTCTCTGCTTGTACCGAAGCATGTTATGAAAAAATGCAGTATTACGGTCTCCATCATGTAGCCATTTGACGCGACACTTTTGTTGCAGGAGAGAATTTTTTCGAGAAAGATGCACATTAACTGTAGCCCACCTCTCTATTAAACAACTCCTCCGTATAACCATCTTGAGCAATTTGCTCTTGAATAAGCAGGAGTTCCTGCTGCGTTTCCATCACCAATCTATCCACATTGCCAAAGACCGTTCTATTCCAAGCCGTAATGTCTTTCCGAAGGCGCTTAAGCTTAGACATGACAGTATAAATGGGGCACGAAGCAGCTGTCGTCCCCGTCCAGGAGCTAGTTACCAGATCGCTGAACTCCGGATGCTCGGTCCACATGTTCAGAAATTTGAAAAACCGCCTTTGATTAGTGTTAGTTTGTTGGCACATCAGAGCAATCGGAGAATGATCCGACGTGATCCTGGGGAAGACATGAGTATGAACACTTTGCTAATGATCCGCAAAAGAAGCCGTATAAAAGGCCCGATCTAGAATCGACTCAACGTGCGACGGCATAAAACGTCTTCCAGACCAAGTGAATCTAAGACCCGTAGTTGGCGATTCCACAAGACCAGAGTAGTCAATGAAATCACAGAAGTCTTTGCAAGCCGCAGCAGCAGGCATGCAGGTACTTATACGTTCATGCGCCCCTTTAACAGCATTGAAGTCTCCAATGATGACATAATACTCATTCAAGTAGCCGAGAAGATCAATCCACATTTGACATCTCATCTGATGAGAATTAGAACCGTGAACGAACGCCACCCTGTAATCAAAACCCTGCCAAATGCAGTCGATGATAACAGTTTGATCAGAGGAAAAAATTATTTGAAAAGTGAGACTAGGATTTGCAAAAATCCAGATGTTAGAGCACATATCTGTTCTTTGATTTTGATGAATCGGAACCAAGTTGATGGCCCTCCAGTACGGAACCGAAGCACGATTGAAAGCAGACTTAGGCTCAATAATACCAACCATCACCGGATTAAAGGAACAGCAGTGTTCCTTTAGGACTCGTTTGGTTTCGTCCGTTAGGCCACGAACATTCCAAGCGAGTATATTCATGGGAGAATTATTTGTGTTGGGTGGGACGACGAGCATCTCTCGCCTCCACCTCTTTCGCCCAACTGCCAGCAGCCACATTATCCATGAACCGCCCACTTGAAGAAGTGGTTTTATCAATGGTGTAATCTCTTGGTTTGTGACCAGCTTCCACCGCAGCAGTCATTCTTTTGTTAATAAATTCCTCAGCTTTGTCATCCGGCGCCGCGCGTATATAATCCGATTTCCGGAGACGCGATTTGATGTTGTCGTCATGAATGATCAAGTTCTTTCGGGCAGCAGACCCATGCGGCCTTCCCCTCCGTTTAGCAGCTGCATCTTTTTGAGTAATGGCTTCAACCACGCGTTGAGCTTGCGCCTGTTCTGTCACCTGTGGCTGAGGCGCCGGAACTTGAGTCTCCACTTCTTCTTGCTCTCTGTCTTGTTCCGCAACAGCCTCTATAGCAGCGACTTCAGCCTCTGTAGCAGCAACTTCAGCCTCGTCCGACGTTTTAAGAACCTCTTCCGGAAGGTCAGGGCCATAGAACTCCTCCTCACTTTCCACATCTTCTGCCACCAATCCTTCTTTATCAGGAAAAACATTCTGTTCCGTGGAGAAACATTCTGCCACCAATCCATCTTTATCAGAAGAAACATTCTGTTCCGTGGAAGCTAGGGCCTCAAAAGTATTAGCCATGGCGCCATTATTCATTTTTTGTCCCAAGCCCGAGGCTTCACCTTCATATCTCGGTTTCCAAGACTTTTTGTTCTTAACTGTAGTGAACCCATCTCCCACTGTCTCAGCATTATCCACTTGTTTCCCTTTAGCTTCTTCCGCGATCTTATTTTCTTGACGTGCTAAAAGTTTCTTACATTTTTCAACAGTGTGACCTGTGAGCCTGCATTGAGAACAATAGAGAGGGAGACGTTCATACACGAACTCCACATAGAAAGAAGCAATACCACAATCGATGGTAACCGATTCCTGTAGCGGAATCGCAAGATCTAATTCAACAAGGATACGAGCGAAATTCCCTTTTTCCCCATGTGCTGAAAGACTATCAATTCTGATCGGCGATCCAAGAGTTCTACCGATGGCTGAAATCACCTCTGCATGCCAATATTCCACCGGTAAATTATAGATTCTCACCCAGACTTGACAAAGCGAAGAAACTTCTTTGTAAGGGTCGAAGTTTCTAGTCCATTCACGAATGCGGATTGAACCACGAGAAAGATCCCAAACAGCATGACGTTTTGCCGCAACCTTGTCTTCCGCTGTAGAGAACTTTAGCGTGACCCAATTGTAATCTCTCTATAGATATATATTGAACTAATTAAATATTAAATAATCTTTTTATGAATTAATTGAATTTTAAATATTTAATTATATATATGAACATGTTATCAAGCATAGTAACGTCATTTACTTACAAAGTTTGAAGTACGTCTACTTATTTATCCATAAATTTATAAAATCATTTTTATCCAATAAATAGTACCAAAACAAAAATAAATTATGAATTATCTTTGATAATGGTTATTAGCGGCTATATATTCTACTATATAAATATTAAATATTCTACTATTTATTCACGCCATGATCAACGAATTTGATAAACGTTCATCAAATCCGTTGAACATGACGTGAATAAATATTGATTTATTGGGGTTGTGGGATTCGACTCTGTATATGTTCAACAAAAAAATTCCGTTGAACATGACGTGAATAAATGGTGATCGTTTAATTAAATAAGATCAACGTCTGAAATTTAGTCTCTGTTCTTTGAATATTGAGTGGTCTCCATTGAACTCTTTCTTTTATATATATATATATATATATATATATATATATATATATATATATATATATATATATGTGTGTGTGTGTGTGTGTGTGTGTGTGTGTGTGGACATACTAACAAATATTGCCACATAAATATAAAGAGACATAAAATTACATAATACTATAATTTTATTTTATAAAGGAAATACTAAACTGCCAAATGTTTCTTTAACTACTACTATAATAATAATAATAATAATAATAATAATAATAATAATAATAATAATAATAATAATAATAATAATTTATGATAGCTTATGATTTTTTTTATTTGCATAGATTATTTTCTTTTTTGCATGTAAATGTGTTTTAAATGGAATATCAAAATGTATATTAAATAGTACTAACAGTTTATGAAAATAGGTTTAACTAGATATACGATATTTATGAATTGAATTCAAATTGAATAGGTTATGATATCTTAAATTTTCAACATATTATTTGAATGAAATAACTTTTTATATTTTTTTATAATTTCCTTATATAAATAAATAATTAAATAAATATATATATATATATATATATATATATATATATATTACTTGATTGTACTGTTAATTATAATTTTGAATTTGAAAGTAGTTATAAATCCGGTTTATATAATTAGCAACTTCTTATATAAGTGATACTATATCTATATATAAACAAATGTTATATTTTTGCATAAATTACATTGATTATATTAAAATATTAGATCAGTTTGAAAATAATAAATTTGATATTAAATTTTACTTTTTTTTAGGTTATATTAATAATTACTCCATCCGCCCACAAAAACAGTCTATTTTTGCCATTTAAGAACGTCCACAAAAATTAGTCTCATTATTCTTGAAAACTTTACATCACATGACGTATATTTTTCTTCACTCATATTACAATTAATTATTATTATTATTTACATTACTTTTTAAATATGATCATTTCTCTACTCACAATACACTAATAATTTTTATAAAAATGTGTATCGTCTATTTCTAGGACTATTTTTTATGGACGAAAAATATATAAAATATATTTATAATGTATACGAGTCTAAAATCACAATCACCGCGCATAGCGCGGGAGATACACTGGTATATATAAAAAGCAAACTAAATGTAATTTAATTCAATTTGAAGGACATAATTGGAATTGGAGTGAAAAAATCAAGTTAAAAAAAAATTGCCAATGACTTCCTACAATGTCAAAATTGTGCATTATCTTTTAAATTGTGTTTCTTTGTGTTTTATAAGACAATTAATTGTTTTTTTTTTTGGTTTCAAACGATTATACTTACTTCTCCATTTACTTTTTTATTTTCCTTCATTATATTAAACATATTTTCTATTCTATTTATTTTATAATTTTATTATGAATATAATATACACAATGCATATTAAATAAAAATAATTTAAAATAAATAAGTTGTTGCCATTTAAAGTTTAACCAAATTCAAAAAATAAGTCTAACTTTCCTTTAAATGTTTAATGTGTGTAAATATTTTTCAAATTGTTTTTAACGTATATTTCTTCTATCTTTTTATGAATTTGATTTAATTTCTTATCTTTATTTTCTTCTTTTTTTCTCTACTATTTTTCTTTATGAAAAACGGTGGTGGAATTTTATATCTTTTTTAATAAGTTTTTAATCTTAATTTCGTAATTTTATTTTAATTATAAGTGATAAGTTATTGAATTAAATTAAGTATGTAAGTGACTATTATAAATGAATTATAATATATATATATATATATATATACACACACTTGTATGTATGTATGTATATTGATTTAAATAAATCTAGGTGTATATTGCATATATTAGTAAATTATTTTTAGCTCTTGGATATAAAGATTCACGATAAATACGTTCAGGGTTACAACCCCCTAATATTTAACATAATCAGATTAAATATATTCAATTTTTATTGAATTAAAATTTATAAGAGACCAAAAAAAATTACTATGTTTTAATTAATTTGTTTAAAATTAGTGTTTCTTTCTAAATATGACAACTTTTTTATTTTTAATTAATGTATTATAGTTGTATCCATATAATTATCTTTGATATGTATTAAATTAAGCTCGGATATCTTTACATGTTTATTAATTTTTCAAAAATATGTGTTCAGATATGGTCTGTCAAAGACCAAAATGCTTAATAGCAACTATTTTAATTCCTTAAATTATGAAAAGATCTTTGGTGAAATTATAGTTCTGGGTCCAGAATTTGAATCTCATAGGTTGATTTTTTTTTGAAATCATTATTTTTCACACCAAATTCATAATGTTACATAGAAAATTCATACTCAACTTATTTTATACGATAAATTGATTTAATTTGTATAATTATAGAACTCCTTATATAAGTGATACAATATCTATATATAGACATCAGAACCGATCACCTACCCACCGTGGGCAAGCATAACATGCCCACCACTGATGTGGCAATTTTAATTAAGAAAGAGAATTAATAAATCTTACTCTAATTAAAATTATCTTACTATAATTACAATTGTCACATCATAGTGGGCACATTATGCATACCCACGGTGGATAGGTGATCGTTTCTGATATCAGATCACTTTGCAAAAAATAAATTTGATAACAAAATTTAATTTTATTAATTTATACTAATATTATAAAACATATATATATGCATATTTTGCGCGAGTTTAAAATCATATTCACCGCGCATAGCGCGGGAGGTACACTAGAATATTAAACCCTACGAGTCTTTGCTTATTTCATTGGGTAATTGTTGGTTCGTACCAATTCTCAACATTTTACACCAACGCAATACATGAAAAACATTTACAAGGGGTGCATATTAGTAAAAATTTGTAGATAATTTAAAAGGTGTAGTTATGTTTATAAGGGGTGATGGTAGTCAGTGATACAAATGGGGTGATAATCTGGGGCGGGGCGTGGCAATTAATGGTCGGGCCTTAGGCATAGTCATCCCATACACCTCAGTTGTATCGATGTGTTGCGGGCCCGCGCTCCAATCGAAGGCCGTGCAGGAGACGCGCCAGAGCCATCAGCACCAACGTCACGCCGAGCGGCGCGCCGGGGCACTTCCTCTTCCCTGCGCTGAATGGGAGGATCTTGAAGTCGGCTCCGTGGCTGATCTCAACCCGGCTCCCGTCACCCGGCCAGTGCCTCTCTGGTTCGAACCGCTCCACGTCATCCCAGATCGCGGTGTTGCGGCCCAACCCGTGCGTGTTGATGAAGACACGTGTCCTCTCGGGGATGTAGTAGCCGTTGATCGTGGTGGGCCGGGTTGATTCGTGTGGGATCAGAAACGGGCCGGCCGGGTGCATCCGGAATGTTTCTCGGACTATGCAGCGTAGGTAGTTTAAATGGGCCAAGTCGGGTTCTTGGACCATCCGGTTTGGGCCGACGACTGAGTCGAGTTCTTGTTGGGCTCGTTTGAGGACATGTGGATGTTTGATTACTTCCGCCATGGCCCACTCATTTGTAACTGCGGAAGTGTCGGTGGCTGCAGCTATCATATCCTAAAATGTAACTTTATAGTAAATATTTGTTACTTATAAATATTTGCATCTCTTAATAATCAAAAAATGCTAGAAATGACCTGAATGAGTGCTTTGATCTCTAGATCATCCATGTGCTCTTTTCCATCTTCACCGGGCAAGGACAACAAGACATCAACGAAATCCATATGACCATTGTCTTGATTTTCTTTATTTGCCCTATGTTGTTCGATAATTTTGGTATGAAATTCGTCGACTCTTTTCTCGACTTGTCTCATTTTCTTCTCACACCCAAACGGGTCGACCCACCTCCAAATGGGCAAATAATCACCCAAATAAATTAGGCCCAGAAGCCAAAAGAGCTCATGCGTTATGTGCATGAAGTCCATGGCCTCTTGTGGGCCGTCCGATCCAACCCCAAAGTATTGCTTCCCCAGTAGCATTCTAGTCACATTGTTCATAGAGAACGCACCTAAGTACTTGTCTCAAATTCACCTCTTTTCCATATTGGGCTGAGGCCCATATATTCCTTACCAGATGTTGGGCCTCATCAGACCGGTGGCCCGCGAACGACTCGAGCCTTTTGGTAGTCAGCAAATGTTCCATGCAAATTCGTCGTAATCGTTTCCATTTGGGCCGAGAGGGGCTAGTGCAACGTCGCCGCAACCGTAGGCAAGGTGCTCTGCTGCCTAAGGTTCGTGGTCGTGAGGCGAAGACATCGTCTTGTTGCCGTAGAATCTCACGTATGATGTCGGGATCGTTGGTCGTTATGGCGTCGACACGGCCCAACCGGAGATAGACTAGGGGGCCATATTTCTCACATAGGGCCGCTAAATCTCTGTGCGGCAGCTGGCCCAACTTGAAGAAGGTTGCCAAATACGGGCCATTTGGGTGGGCCGGGGGGTAGTTTGAGGCCTCCTTTACTGGAATTCTTGGAGCACCAACTAATAATGAATTTGAAGAAGAGATATGAACAACTGAGTATGCACAAAAGTGTCACAACATAATTTATCATCAATAAATGCAAAGTAGAATCCATTTATTATGGCAAGATTTTGAATGATTTTATTATCAAGATCATTTCGAAATATATAGATGGAAAGATTTGAGTAGCTTGATGTTAAGTTGATTCTTGCATTAATGAGTTGCTAAACCATCATCTTGGCATTTCACGCTCTGTTCGTCGCCTACATTTCTTCTGATAAGAAAGAAGCATGATATGCATGTGTTTCTGTGTGTGTGTGTTTGTGTTAATATTTAAATATAAAAAAAGACATAGCAATAAAAGATAAACATTGAATGAGGGAACTTATAGCAACTCTGTTAGCTCAAAGATAAATCGAACTACACTTGAATTGGGACCAAAATTTTCACAACTTCGTTTGATACGATATTACAGGAAAATCACCTCTGCTATTTAAGGATCATGGCTCCATTATATCGCTATAAGAGTATATATGAAACTGAGAGAGATAAATGGGAGCAATCACTAACTTACATCTACCGACTAAAATTACAGATTTGCCTATGCAAGTGGTTATTCTAATGCATCCATCTACCCATTTTCATGGTCATCATTTTCCTTTTCTTGTGAGCTTGATGCTTGTCTGCAATCTTGCGCTTCCTCTTGGCATTTCGTATCGGATTCACAACAGCCATCACCTTCTCTGCTTGTTTCCTTTTGTCGCGCTTCGCCTTTATATTTTTGCGTATTTGGCTGTAAATTTGAACAAAATTCTGCACTCCGATGATGTCTCTTATGCTTTCGCTAACCTCTTGCGCCAGTTGTTTCAGATCATCTGGCATTATTGAGAAGAGGGTTTGATGCATAAAACTTTGATTTCAAATAAATTTGAAATGAGGTAAGCAATAGTCATAATTGGTTCTAATAAGCCAGAAATCTTGGAAATAAAACTTAGCAGCAATAGAGCTTATTTTGAAGAGTTTATTTGTTATTTATGTTTATGTCTCTACTTATTTAGATAGACTTAGTAATGATAGGCAGATCCTTTTACAGCTGTAACCTAGTCTCTACTCCCTGTATAAATATGTTAGTGTCTTTCTACTTGTATAATACACAGAATGTCTTCTCTCAATATGTGTCAATTCTTTTATTCTCTTACAGTAGCAACTTGTAGTATGGGTGAAAAGTTACCTGAAATAACTTGCCCAGTGAAACCTTCGCAGACTCTGTACAATGGCAACAGCAGTTGATACGCGAAACTACGGATATCATCAAAGCTTGTAGGTGAAGATGCCTCGTAGAAATGGAGGAGTTTCGGTGATATTGATTTGTAGAACTTGAAGACAATTTTCATCTGCAGAAAAAAAACAAATATGCCATCAAGAGCACTCATAAATCCATCGAATGGAGAAATTAGTTTGTTTGAAAAAATGGGATCAAATTGTTTGCTGGATTAATCCCAATAGCCATCATGAGTGTTATTTTCTGTATATATATATATATATAGATTTGCTTATAAAATATATAAACAAACCTGATTGACCTCCATCTGAAAGGTAAGCTTCCCCATTCTCTGGAGAAAATAGGAGATAAATGGATGCTGATTTTTATCATGTTGACCACTGACATCAGAAATATAAGATTGAAGAGTTCTCTTTCCTTTTCTTGGATCAAGAATACCAAAAGCTTTAAGTAAACGATCTTGCTCGGCACTGTCAAGGCTGGACCAGAAACTAGAAACATCCATGTATTCGTTTTTCTCTAAGAAAGAATGAAGACCAGAAATTGAGAACACAAGGTTTTGCATGATAACGATACCGGTTGTATCATCACTAGATGGCACCTTCAGCTGACAACATAAGGAAACAGCTACATTGAAAAGTATGCTCGGTTTCATGAGGTAGAATGTTTCTGCTGAGAGTTTGTTGTTATCTCTACAAGCATTGGCTACTGTGGCGAAGTATGAAGACAGAATCCGGCATGATATGTTTCGCAACCACAAGTGAGGATGCAACAGGAATTCACAGATGGTTTCCCAAATAACCTGTTAGAAGTTATTGAAAGAAATATGAGAAGCTAAAAGAAAAGGAAAAAATAGACCAGTCTGTTCAAAAATAGCATATGAATACTAAAGATGTATAAGAAATTAAGAACGTGTTAACATTCAGTGAAAATTCAATGAAAGCTTTAAACAGAAAAGTTGATGAGAGACTTATAGTAACGTTCGATGACACAGCAGATATCCTTGTTAGTCAGAGATTAGTTCAAACTGAATTTGGAGCAAACAAAAATAATCGAAGAATCAAGCACGGGCATCAGAATAAATTTTATATATGATGTATAGTCATGTTTGGAAACTCAAGTTTTTGCAGGCGAAAAGAACACAAATACATAGATTGGGGGCCGAAATAGGACAAACAGAGACAATAAGATACAGATAGATTAGATCAAACAGTCAAGTTAGCTGTACGAAGATATCTGTAAGATCATATAGCAAGCAAAGAAAAATTCAAACATTCCACAAAAATGGGCAAACAGTTGTTCTGAAACTAAACTGGCCCATTATCGAAAAATGACAACATTTTCAAAAAGGTCAATGATTAGAAGTTTAGGAGAAACCTACACCATAACATTCTAAAACAGATAAACAGGGACAATATTTAAAGTACGGCAACAGATAGAATACTGAGTTGTACCTCAAGCTCCCTATCACGGAACACAGTTAGGAAATTGACTTAGGATCTTCTCAAACATGACAAGCGAATAATATGCCTCCTTCCAGAATGGAATAACTGAAACATCTGATAAATCTTGTTGACTAGATGCAAGAGCATTGACAGCAGACTGAAGAATGTTTCTCATTGCTGGAAGAACATTGATGATGTGTGACTGGAATTTCTTTCCAATAACTTCCACTAGTAAACCCAAAACCTGTCAAGCGAAATCAAGTCTATTCAGAGATAGTCCTGCAGGAAGAACAGAAGAAAGTGCAAAACCATACGTAGCAAACATGGCCAAGGAATAGCGGCCCATAAACTTCTCCATAAGACAACTATGATCATTTGAAAGCTGAAAGATCATACTGTGACTAAAGTTGACAACCATGATTCATGAAGGAAATCTTTAGGCTGTTGAAGATGAGCTCCAAAATCAGGATGAAGTTCGATAGAGTTATAATCCAGTAATAACATCATAAACACAAATTCATATCTCGAACTCTTATCTACGCGAGGATCTTATACTATGTATCATTAACATAAATGTCAAACTCAAGGTGAGAGATGAAAAAAGATAATTAAAACAAATTATTATACTGCTTTACCTGTGCTGCAGCACCCCATACGGTCTGTTTTCCACCAAGGTACCAAGACAGGCTGTACTCAAGTATTGAGTGCAGAGAATCAGAGCTGACATGCCCAATAAGACACTTTATTGCAGCAGCAGACATGGAACGAACTTTTCTGTCATCATCGTTCGCCAATGAAACGACCAAATGCACAAACAGTGTTTGGGATTGTGCATCCACAACATTCCGTGGAAATTTTAATATAATAGCATGAAGCATCTCTAGGACAGCTTCCCTTCCACTGGAGTGCTCGTAACTGTAGGAAATATTGGTTATACAAATTATGATTATATTAAAAATATTGGGGGTAACAAACAAAGTATCAGGAATTCACCTCAAATTTGCAAGTAAGAAATCAAGATGTTGTTGCAAGCGCTTCTGAGAAAGCTGGTAACCAAGTAAAAACTGAAGTAAGATTTGACTACACTTCTTACGAATGGGTTCATCTTGACTTTGTACCATCATCTCTGCAACAATCTGGACAAGATCATATATCTCAGGAACTACCAGCTTTCGGTGTATGATAGCCTTCAACAGTGAAAGGGCGACGAATGAGGGGCTTTTTGCAAAATCAACAAACAATGGAAACTGGATCAGCATGTGCAACTGTTCAGTTGAAAGTGTGACTCTCTCACTTCGCAGAAGTGTTGTTAACAGCTTCATACATGACTCAGTCAACTGACTGTTAACTTTAACTGAACCTTGCGCTATAACCAACAGAGAATTCTTTATCTTGTCAGCTTGCCACTGAAGTGATGGCAAAGGCAGCCTCACTATCAAAGAAAAGCACCTAAATGCAGATGTTATAATGTTTTCATACTTGGAGCTCAAACATTGACCCAATAAACTGACAAATGGGTCAAGCAATGATAAAAGCTGTCCATCCTCTGGGCTAAGCTTCAGTTTTTTCAAGTAGTTATGCAGGACTCCAAGAGCAAATGCTGTTATCAAATGAGAAAATTGTCGATCTACATTCACTAATCTGTTGGTTTCAATTGTTTGGACACTCTCAGCATCTCTATTACCTGCCTCGGAAATAGAACCATTTGCATGTTCATTACCTTCATCACCAATGCCATCTTTGATGAGGCAATTCACAAATATGAACAGTTCAGTCTGTTCTACAGATGGATTACATTCAATTCCAGCAGCAATGTGACTTAACATGTTCTCCAATTTCAACTTCAGCTTTTGGTTGAGCTGCTTATGCAGATGAACTGTAACAGGGGAAAGAAGTTTCAAAGCATGAGTTTTGAAAGTGACATTCTGGGCAATCAATTTTAGAGTTTCATAAGATTTCTGCTTTCTTGTCTCTTTCATTTTAGAAGCAATCTTTTCAACCTCTTTCTCATCAGAAACACCCCCAAGTATATCGTTCTGTACAACAGAAAGGAGGTCATCTAAGCAGTAATCCAACTTTCCGCAGATGGGACTCGTGAGGAACTTAGACAGCAAGAAATAGAGCGTGTATCCTAAAACATGTAATTCGTATCCTCTCTTAAGTATGCCCTTCAAGACTTTGACAATAAACTGCAAATACTCCAATCCTAGTTCCTTTAAGCAAGCAGACAACGCAGACCTAGCCTCATCACGTACACTTTCTAGCCGATTTTTTAGAAAGTTTGAAATACGGTGTACAACAGTTGGAAGTTGAGAGTCCATGATATCACTGGGGAGCAATTTTAGAAGTTTTAGTGCAACCAGGCTGATGTTAACATTGATATTGTCAGAATCAGAGGCCAACAACTTCTGAACCTTGGGGAAAACATGTTTGTGCAAACTCTCCTGTATGATAGGTAATTCGCCACAATCAGTAATCCCCATCAGAGTTGATGAAGATTTCACAGAAATGGTATATGGATCAGGTGCATCAGAAGCAGAAACATTAGCTTCATGGATCAAAGAGGACTCCTGAAAATGAAAACGATCAAGGATGGCACATATAAGTCGCGACAAAAGCTTTTGCCTATCTGGTTTTAGTGCCAAATTGCGGAAACATCTGACGAGCAAAGCGTAGTACTGATTCCACTTCATGCAACCAGATATTGATGCCAGGGCATCAATACATGCACTTCTTATATTTTCATCCTTCCCATCTTGAGCATCAAACAGCATGCTAAAGAGCAGTGGGACAAACACTTCGTAGGTGATGACCTAGAAATTTGTAAGCTTCAAAAGATTAGTGATGTAACATAACAAATGTACTACAAGTCAGCATTCCAAAAGATAGTATTTGATAAGCTTACCTTCGACAGATTCCCTGAACTGACAATGTTGCTAAAACGAGAAAGTGCTCTCGCTCTCCTGTGTTTCTACATTAAGGAAAATAACATAAAGCAAGGACCACATATAAGTGTTGCTCTAAGTTGAATATAAAGATTTTTTATTGAAGAACTAAGAAGAGGTTTTACCTCGCTTCACAAAAAAAAAAAAAAAAAAAAAGGCTTTACCTGTAAGTGTACTATGTTATTGAAGAAATCTTGTTCAGCATCATCACTACATAGAGCCCTATATGTATCAAGGTTTGCTTCCTTAGGAAGCTTCAGCACCATTTCCCGAAGCAAATCAATCCATACCTAAAACCAACAAATACATGTTAGAAAAAGTGTTGCTCCCAGTAGTTATCAACAAACAACCTGGCTGGTGCAATGCCCATCCCTCCACTTGAGTCTCGACCCCCCCCCCCCCAACTCCACTCGACCCAACCCAAAAGGTTTTAACAGCAAATGGGAAAACAAAAGCCGCATAAATATACAAGAGCGTGGAAATAACTAATCTAGATAGAATGAATAAGCATCATAAAAGAGTAACCACCTGGAGATTGGCATAGAAGTAACACAAACAATGGAAAATATAAACCTCAGTACCTTTTTACCAGCACCTTCCTTGTTCATTGCATTTCCAATATGTTTCAACAAAAAACTGTTTACTATAGGATGGATACTGGCTCTAGACCATATTTGGTCAGATTCTAGAGATCCATTTAGGATCTCACCAGAAAATTCAACGAACGAGAGCAGTAATCTGAATGCACTTTGCCGTAATATCATTTCTTCAGATGACATATCATGCACTGCATGAGCCAGGATTGGCAGTGCATGCTTTTCCTCAATAGTATAAAAAAATTTCACATTAAGTTTCTCATAAGTAGAGAGTACAGTGTCATAGTCAAGACCACCCATCTCCATTGCAGAGGTTGCATTCAGTTCACGAAGAATTTTCGCCTGCACACAACATAGGAGAGGCTTATTCAACTCTTTCTTCCAGAGAAAATATAAGATAAATTATTTGTGAGAATTATCAAGAGGCTTGCATTACCAATGTTAACAAAGAAGAATCATTTGAAGCAACAGCATCAAGGACGTCGCATATAGAGTTACGCATACCCAAATCAGCTGAAATAAGAAGTGGGGAAAGTGAACTCAAAATCTTTTTACTGCTTCCACTACCCAGGACCGTTACCACTCGGCCGATTATTTGCAATACATGGACACAAGTATCTGCAAGAGCAAAAACATAGGTTGGTAATAAATTCAAGAAAATAATCATACCTCAAAAGATTGAAATGATCAAAGGCTAACCAAAATTGAGGCGTTTCTTTGCAAGAAATGGGAGCAACATATCAACAAATGATTCAGCATCTGATGGTTCCTTCACGTACATTGATAACAAGTTGAAGATGGTGATCTCTCTTTTTTCCGGGAATTTGAGCAAAGGCCTATAGGGAAAAGAGGAAAAAGGTCCCCAAATGCAAGAACATTAACAGAAAATTCAAATATTCAGATAAAATTCTACTATATATTTGGACACATTCAGATTTCTGCAGTGAGAATCCTATTTGGTTCGAAAACAATTCCAAAATGAGAGCAAATATGGAGCACGTGTAGATATTAATAAATATTTGGAAAAATTCACACCATCACAAACACACAACACTTATTTTTGTTTGGGGGTAAGGGGGGTAAACACTTCTACTAACAGGGATGGACCAAAAAAAAAAGGAAAGGAATACCTCTTAGTTGCATTTTCTTTGGTGAATATACAATGCAAGCCGCGGATGAGCTCATCAAGATGAGGAAGTACAACTCTTTTGACTGTGACATCTTCGCTATCCAGTGCATTATCAAGCTTCAATAAGTTCTTAGCGAACTTCAAGATACAAGACAAAATGGATTTTGAAGCTGGTGGAACACTAAGCATGGAGAAAATGTCGGGCACGAGATTCTCCTCCTTAGATAATAGTGGAACAAGTTTGTAGCTTTTACTCATTGCAAGAAAACAATAAAACAGTGAGCTTGGCTTTTGGCTACCAAGACCTTCCATCTTAAATTTAGCAACCAAAGGTTTTACTGATGTAAAGAACACGTCCCAAAATGCACCTCCAAAATCATGATCATCATATTTACTAAGAACAAGATATATAACCTTAAGGCTTAAGGACCTCAACTCCCTGATTTGCTTTCTCTCCTGCAAATGAATGAATTTTTTTTATAGATTAATTCGTTTCAAACCCAATTACAGAAATTAATTGAGCTAACAGTTGGCTCAAATATTTGAATACGACTGCACAAAAAGTAATTTTCTGGATTTAAGGGAAGTCACGAAGAAAACTGGAAATTAACAAAATAAAATTGACTTAATAAGAGTTAACACACAAACATAAAAAGACAGTTCTCACCCAACTGACTCCAGAAAGCATACAGGTCTATCCTACACGAAAGATACAGGATTCCAAGCATCACTACCAGTTACACGTGGAAAGCACTAGAGTTTTACAGATATAACAGTGAGGTGACATGTTGACTTGGAAATAGCCTCTGATTCCAGCAATTTTAAAAAAACTGTAATGTCTAGTTACCAAGTTGACTGGGTCGCTTTCAATTTGTACGAGAGATGCAGGTATATTAATAAATTAAGTATAACATACTGCCAAAAATTTTCTACAGCTTCTAACTTTCTCGTCAGCATAAAATAATCCCTGATATAAAGCAAAATCAACTGCAGACAAGAAAAGGGGAAAGACTGGCATTAAGCAAATCAGACATCAAATCTTCTCCATCCTAGAGAAGGAGAGAACTTTCAACAAAAGAAGTTCATAAAACCACGCGTGTGTGGGATATTTCATTGCAAATTATTACCTTGTCCTTATTCTCCGCTTCGTCATTGTCATCATTGCCACGAACATCCAAATCTAAGATTGAACAGTTCTCTAGAGGAGATGAATCACTTTTTTTACTGCCAAGAGCTGATGTGCAGCTCGATGAGATGAGGACAACACAGTTCATCAGTAGATTAAGAAAGGGCTTAAGGCGAGATTCATCAAAAACTGCCAAAATATCTTGAACAACGTGAAGGAAACCATATTTCTTCTTCCAAGATAGGGTTACTATGGTATTTGAGGTTGAATGATTCAGGATATCAGATGCAACAACCTCGAAATTATGACTTTTTAATGATGCCCAAGAAATTTTGCTCATTTTGTCATCACTTTGAGAGTCGGGAAGCAGAGGCTTAACTAATAGCGAGAAGAAAAGAGGAAGCTCGTCAAGATCAAGCTCAGCTAAAAAACCCAGAACTGCCCTTCGATGATGTACGCTTGCATTCTGAAAAGGTAAGGCGCCTCATTGAGAATTGGATCAGATTAGAAAAAATTTAAAATGAAAACCACACACAGTAAGAGAGCATGCCACAAACTGCGGCCAAGAGAATCCATCATCCAAGTTCTAAATACATTACCTTCTGGGTACCAAGCATCTTCAAATTTCTAACTTTTGGGATAAGTATCCGTACGACTATAGGCACAAGATAAGCTCTATGTCGCTCATCAACAGAATCCACCGAGATCCTGGATAAGCTCCACCTAGCAAGCTCATCCCGCAGATTTTTTGCATTGATAAGATTTTTCAGATTCTCACTGTATGGAACTAAAAAGTCGTCCTTCCAGTTCAACAAGCAGTCAAGTACTTTTGTCTGTATATCAGCATCATTTTGGTTAAGAAGCCTGCATAGCAATATGAAAAGCCCAACGCAAACACAAATAAGTAAGATAAAAGTAATGTACGGGAAAAAAGAACAGGGGCAATGAACAAAATTGGGGAAACTTATGTCCTTAACCAAAATGTGAAAACAATAGATATTTAAACAATACTAATTTAAACTGCAGCCATTGTTTAACCAACCTATACAGAAGAACATCTCTCAAAAATTGACCTTGATAAAAAGACCTAGGATTCCGCAACAATCTGAACAAACTTAACCACTCTTTAAGAACTCCCTTCCATTCTTTCCCTTTATGATCCAGTTTATATGATTCAATACTGCAAATTCGAAACATGAAGTTACACATGGTCAACTATGATAATTTCATACAAACAAGAAAAATCAGCACATATAAAAGAAAATATTTAAACAAAAAAGCACCTTGTGACTTCTTCACCACTGTAACCCAGAAATTTAAGAAACAGAGGTACTATTTGCCGAGAGTGAGATTCGGCTATTGAAGGAACTTTCTGTAAAGACTGAATCAAGAGGGACAAGATTGTTGCAGCAGGAGTACTGTCAAATACACAAATGATATCAGAGTTGAAGCATCCAACCAAACCTACAAAGTCAACACAAAGTCAAGAGTTACAGTGTTGCACAGAATGCATTTCCGTAAGATGAAAGAGACGAGGCAGAAACACAATAAAATAAATTTATGTGTCCAGGAAACAATTACCAGTGTCCTCCATAGAGTCATTATCGTCCCGATCATGTTGATGATGAGATGCTAGAAAATCAGACTGACAATGTTCAAGATAATTAATATATCTGTTCCACACAATCACGAAATATTGGCCGACGAGGACAGTGAGGCACTCTAAAGCTGGATTCCAAAAATAGCTAAATCGGTTATGAAGTATGCCAAAAATTCCATTTAAAGCGGCAAGGATATACTGATCAGCAACTCTGTGAGCACTCAGACTCGTCTGTAATCTAGAAATTAGTAGAATAACTTTACGGCTTGTTGCAATTGAAAGAGCAGTCTCTTCAACAGATCTGAGTAGGTTGAGAACCTAGAATTCAAAAAAAAAAAAAATGATAATATTGCATCTGACACATGATATTGCATATAAGGCACAAACTATGTGAGACAGTGAGAGAAATATTACATTATTATAGGAGCCATCCACTAGACTAGTCTCAGAATCATCATTTCCCGAATTTTTTTCAACAGGATGTTTCTTAGCAGAATCTTGATCATGTACAGGTTCATAATGGCACAGTATGCACAGGGTAGAAAGACGGATCTCTCTATTCGCATGGCTCAGATTTTCGGAGAACACGTCTAGAGCAGCCAATGACTTTCCATCTATATACTCCGAAAGATAAAATTGACATTTCCCATGAGATGCACTGGAAGACCAGAATACAGTGCCATGTCAAGCTAAGGTGTTATACAATTAGGAGAACGCAGAGACAAAATATAAATTTATGAGGAAAATAATAGCTTACCCAGAGACTGAATCCAATATATCTGCTACAGCAGATAATATGTGAGGTGACAACTTATATCTTTTTGCAAGATCCAAGAACATTGTCATTGCAGACTCTTCATGAGCAATACCCCTCCTAGAAACCAACTTGTTATAAGAACGTAATGCAGCCCCAAGCAAGCTATACCAAGTATCTTTCTGTAAGCCTGCCTCTAAAAAAATATAACATATTTATGTATCAATTAAGCAAAAAACAAATAGAAAGATAGAACTGAGCACTGAGCAACAGAAGATCTTTCTAGAAGCAAATTGACATTTCGTCTACAGTGTACTTAAGTGTGATGTAGACTACAAAACAGAACTTTAAAAAAAATAACAAATGAGCTTTTTTAGAGTAGAAGAGATCACTCCAAAAATAATCTTGACTCCAAAAAAACAAGCATAACGTGAATAGGGATCAGTTAAAGACTTACTAGATTCCACCATTAGAAGCTTGTCAATTGCATTTATCAACTCCATTAGTATGGATGGATTTTCTTGGACATCTGCTAAGTGAGAATAGCACCCAATAACAGCCCATAAGACAGCCAACTTATTTTGTTGAGCAGGAAATAAATTCCCTTCTACAAAATTACTGGTTTCTCCAATCCAGTAATTAAGAGTCTCTTCAAAAAACACAAAAGTCCTTGAGAACTTCTCCTTGGATTTTCCATCCCAAAAGCTAGAGCTATTCACTTCCAGCTTCTCACAGAACTTCATCATTAAATACATGACTTCTTCATCATATATTTCTATTAAATTATTGAATGCACTGCAATGAACTAAGAAAAATTAGATAAAGAACGCAAAAGGAATGAAGATTAAGATACCTATCAAAGTAATAAAATAAGAGGTATTTGTTAACATTACCGCATTATATTTGTTCCAAAGACATGGTAAATACTGGGGTCCTTCGTGAGAAGATCTCCAATGAAAGTCAGTAGACTGTAGCGAAGCATCCATGTGAGGCCCACAAAGAGAAGACAGCAGACAACAAAATCATTGAATTACAAAAGATGAAAGCAATACCTTCGACTTCTTATATCGAACACTGGCTCCCACTGTAAAGAAACCCGCAGCAAAGCAGGCATATCCTTAGAATTGGAGAGACCACCAATTACACAAAGCATTAGTTGCAGAACTTTTTCAATAGCTTTGGAGTGTAGGTCCACATTCTTCATGGTAAGAGAGCGAACAACAAAAGTTTCCACAAGCTGGTCGACAAGTCTGACCAAGGGTTCAGAATCTGTACAGAATAATTAAACCTTCTATAATAACGGAATCACTACATGAAAATTAGAAACAATGTAAGCCACTTGAAGCCCACCTGTGATTTTCCCAAGATAATCATTTTGCAAAGTAGAAATAAGCAGGGCCAAAAGGCGAGTCAGGTGTATAGAGTTCTCGTTCGTCATAGATTCTGTTATCTTTTCCAACAAGCATTCCCATATGAAAGAAAGTTCGACTGGATCTAGCTCCACATGCAGTCTCTCAAAGGTCAGAATAAGAACTTCAAGAACTGGTACCCGAATCTGGATGTCAGAAATATATTTAGGAATAAATGAAGGGATTACGAAGTAAGGGGAATTGGGAAAGAAAATGTTAAATCCATAGGATCTGATAAAATAATGTACCAAGACTCACGGGAAATCAAACTACACCTCAGTACTTCAAAGGTTATATTGTGTATCTAGATCGTATAAGAAAATACAAAGTTATACAATGTGCATGTTTTCGTTATTTTATTGTTCGTATACTGGCAAGTTTTTACAGCATAATAATGAGAAAAATGCCACTATATTTAAAAGGAAGGCGAAAGACTGATTTGCATATCTCTTATGAGCATTTACTAGCAATGTACTGTAATTCAAGGCTAACCAACTTTCGAGGAACTCTGATTCAAAATGCCAACTTATTCAACCAAATAGTTGACACTACAAACAGTACAAAAAGAAGTGCTAATTGCTAAAGAATTTCTGACACGGAAATATCCAGAAAACAAGCAGTATAAGAGCATGCAATAAAAGTACAGACCTTTGACCCTTTGACCATCAACACGGAAGGAAGATTCATCAACCAGAAGTGGCAACAATGTCTCGGTCCTTGAGTGCAATCTTGATGAGGTGATTCTCATAACATGAGATAGTAGCACACCAACACCAGATTTCCTCATTTCCGATGGTTCCTCAACTACTTCAGTCATAAGCATTTTAATACCTGCTCAAGATTTGAAAAAAAAAAAAAAAAAAAAAAAACCCAACAACAACAATATAAATTCTCTATCCAGAAGAAGGTGAGAATAGCTTACGTACTAAAGAGAACACAAAATTAGTCAAACATATATTTTAAATGGTAAACATCATGAATAATTGGGCTAAACATAAAATACAAGCATCTTAGTAGAGATTTATGGATACTCGATTTTGAAAAGAAATGCACTTGCATGCATAGCACACATATATAAAATAACATAAATGTTCTAATATGAGCGGAGATACTTGATTAGGCAATCAGATAAAAGGATGCTTTATGCAAGGCATATGCATCAGGGACTAGTCACTGACATATACAAAGAAGCTCATTGTTGGGAGTATTCTTCATAGAAAAATTGATGATAACTTCACCTCGAAAAAACTTCATACCTTTCTTTAGTTGCTGAATTGGCGCATTCCTTAGCAAAAATGACACTGACTCAGCCATAAATTCTCGAACATAATCTTTAGGATAGTATCTTAAGTTTGCCGTGATTCTGCGGAAGAGTACAACAGAAGGGAGGAAAGCAAGAGAACAAATGAAAAGTTAAGCATATATGGAAACCAACTATGTTAACCGTTTAACTTTGGATATGGAATTTTAAGGATCGGAGATCGCTTGGTTGGTGTTTGAGGGAAGTAGTCCAGAAGCAATAAAATATCATGCATATGACATCTATGGGCAATCCATAAACATAGATATCCATAGACACGATAGACTTCTATCAGTGTTCTCTCATATTAAGTGATATAATCAGACAACGACTTCAGAGCTGAATGAATAGTTAAATAAAATCAACATTTAACACCACCAATACAAACAATGCTACCTTAGAATATGGCCAACATCTTCTATAAGATACTTCTGTAGGTGCATCATTACATATGACCATGATGTGAATATCTGCAGCAACAACAGCAATTTCATATCAAATGTTTCCAGAATAAGGAAAATAAATGAAGGGCATAGATACACGAAAAGACTCTTAGACCTGCTCAATTATCTCCGGATCCTTATCAGCACCACTTTGAAGAAGCGATATCAAAGAATCAATAATTCTTGAAAGAAATCTGCAAAGAAGGCAAGCAACAACAATTAATGTGAACATATTGGAAGACAGTGTAAATGGAGGGAAAAAGTCAAAGTGTCAAACACTTGACATGTAGTTGGAGTATCCATTCTACAATTGTAGACATAGATAGACCAGGAACATGAGTTGTTTCCAAGCCTCTATGCACACCTCAACCCACGCTCTCTAGAGTTTCCAACAAATATTATTCGGCAAGATGATTTTGGTGCAAAACATGCATTTTTTTTGTAGCAAATACAAGGGCATGTTTTCAGCATTTGTAAACTATTTTAAAACAAATTGTATCTAGAGCACATCATAATAATATCAATGGATTTTGAAAGATTGAAAAACCGAAAGAAAAGGGAAAGGGAACTTACGGTGTAAAATCCCCCAGGAGATCTCTGGATAAAGCAGAAATCAGCCTAGCAGATGCAAAATAAGTGTCACCAAGACAAAAGTAAGATCCTCAGACATAACTAAAATACAAGGAACATGAACTACCAGAATTAATGCATGAACAAGATAGATATTTCAACCACAATAATTTAGACTAATTACTAAAATTAACTTAAGCATAAAAAAGATTAGCAGAAATGCCTTGATATTAAGTACAAGTATTTACAGAAAATGGAAGGACTGACAGGCAAATGATGCTCAAACGGTTGTTAGAAAAAACAATGAAGCCTTATTTACCATCCTCATCTCATATAAGAAAACAAATATTTGGTATACTATTAAATAGCTATGATAAATAAGTATACCTCAGTATAGGCTCAAGTGATAGCCTTCCCTCCATATTCAATCCAGACAGAAGGCTTGATATAATCAAATCCTTCTGCAAGATAATTTGTGGAAGTGTCTGTACCAGAGGAAAAATCTCCTCATAAAATGATATAAAATCCTCAGCAGTGTTCAGCTCCTGTATGTCATGACAAAAGTGCAGAACAAGGATATCAAACATTAAGAGCATACCACATGCTTATAAAATAGCTCAATATCAACTGCATTGTGCAGAAAGGATTTCCCATAATCAGCCTGCAGAGTAGTCTGAGAGTTACTGTGACCCCCAAGTGTGGAAGTAGACAAGACATATGTCACGGTGAAAACAATGAAGTGGATGAATGGTTACAAACAATTCGAAGGATGTGGCATAAAAAAGATATCCACAAGTGTAAAAAGACTGCAGTTAGACAGGTGAATGAGGAAAGAATTGCTTATATCTTAGCAAGTTAGCAGTGTAAGAGCACCCGTAGTGGGTGCCCTAATAGGGGGTCTCGAGTCACCCACCCTATCGTGTCGCCCACTGCAGCGTCGCCCCACTCGAGTGTGACCTGATCTATCAGGTCAAGCCTGATCTCATTTAAATCGGGCGCGTGTTTTACAAGCCCCTAATAAAAAAAATAATTAAAAAATAATAATATTTTTTTTTTGAAATTTCGGCCAAAATAGCCGTTCTCCCCTTTTCTCTTTTTTTAATTTTTTTTTTAATTTCAGGCATATTCTGTTACAATTTTTAACAGGTCAACTTTTTGTTTTGTTTTTTTTATTATTATTTTTATTTTTATTTTCCTTTCTATAAATACATCTCCCTCATTTCTTTAAGATTTATGTAATTTTTAGGATTTTAAAATTAATGCAATTTAAAAATTTGAAGTAAATTGTGTTATTTAAATTTGTGCAATTAAAATTAAATGAAAAATACAAAAATCAAAACTAAAAAGATTAGGTAAGCTTATCATGTCATCCCACTGCAGCCTCCTTAACCCAATGTGGTCCCCCCTCTATCAGGTCACCTATCAGGTCACCCCCACTGTGGATGCTCTAATGGAGCTTGTTTATCTATAATTCTTTGGTCATATCTCATGCACTTAAGTCAAAGCCATTAATGGAATTAAATCTTTTTTGCGAAATGGTACTCCCTCTGTCTGCGAAACATTTCCTCATAGTACTGGACATGGGTTTTAAGAAAACTTAGTTGTGTATTTGGTGAGTGGAGAAGGGGGCCCCACAAATTAGAAAAAAAAGTGGTGATAGTTAGTGGGTTTATGTGGGTTCATTAGTGGCAATATGTGTAAATATATGGGAATTTAAAGGTGATAATTAGTGAGATTATGTCCAAAAAAGGAGTAGGAAGATGTTTTGTGGACGGAGGGAGTAAAAGACAACGGTCAAGACTCAAGAAAGACCGTGTGATCAAAACCATTAAAAAAACCATCAAGCATTAAAAAAAGGTCTTACAAAATTTATTCACCAAGAAAATTCCTTTGAGAGCAATTAGAACATAAATTATACTACAAGAGAAAAGGCCAAGCACACAGGGGGGGGGGAAGGCACAAAAGGCTAAAGTTTGTAGTTCTCAAGCCAAAGAGTCGCTAGTCTTAGAAACTCTCAACCCAAATGGTTTTTGTCAGTTGCAAGTGCAATCATATTTTTTTCAACATACATTCCTTTCAGCGTCTTAAAGAGTATTCCAAAAACCAAAAGATTAAAATTTAAAAAGGACCCTACAACAATAAGAAAATGAAACATATGAAAGACAAAGTAACGTACTCTGTATTCTGTGAGACAGTCGCGGAAAAAGGACGAGCCTCGCGATGGCTCAGCTTTCAATGGGTCCAGACTTCGGTACACATCTATGTCGATTTCCTCAATTCTTTGTGAAAACGTCTTGAACTGCACCACGCAGGAAAATCATTAACCAAGTCGCCTACAATCATCATACACACATGACAAAATTCTCCCGACTACGGAAGCATTGAAAATTCTACTCTCATCTCCATTATGCCTAACATTGCACCCAGAAATCAAAAACTTACAATACAATCATCAAACTATAGTCACATAATTTCCCCTTCTGCATCATATGTAATCACAAAGCACACAAAAGAACACAATAAGCATGTCCAGCTGGTCGTATCACCAAACGAGTTCACAAGCAATAATAAAACAAACAAACAGAAAGTTCGTTTCGTGTAAACTTACGACGAAGCGGCGGCGGCCGGTGGATTTGTTGAGAGACTTTACTGCCCTAGCGTCGGAAGAAGTCGCCATGATTGAATTCTTCCGCCGTTAACTGGTAATCGAAGCGCCTGAGCTCCACCGCCGCCCACTGTGTTCCGGCGAAGCCCTGCGAGTCAGGGTCAGGGTTTTAGGTTTGGGCAGGAAGGAGGTTTAACGAAAGGCTGCTTGTTTACAAAAATATATATGTAGGTACGTATATTTACATTTAAATTTGTTTTATTGAACCTTTATTTCTTTTATTTTTTTTTATTTTTTTTTTTTGAGAGATTGAACCTTTATTTCTTTAAAAACCTATTACTCCCTATTTCCATAAAAGCAAAGTATAGGACAACACGAATTTTAAGAAAATTCTATAAAAATCCTCATATTGACCCTCCGTCCCTGCTATTCATGTCCCGTTTCTTTTCGGCACGAAGATTAAGGAGAATAAAGTAAGTAGAATAAAGAGTGTGGTCCACATATTTAAGTGTGTTAATAGTTTGTGATTAAGGGATTGTTAATATTTGATGATTCTAATGAAAATGAAAAATTCCTACATAATTAAAATTCTGAAAATGAAAATTGAAATTATGAAAAACTAAAATTCTTAAATGAACATAAATTTTCAGAAATTGGGCGATTTGCAGAAATTTGGGCGAAATTGCTGAAATTGGGTTGTTGCTCCTTCTCCTTTTGCTCTTCGCCATTTCTTTCTGCATTTAGGAATAGTAGTGTCACTCCCCTCCCACAAATGCAGAAATGCAGAAATTAGAGGTGAGAATGCAGAAATGAAATCACCTTTGGAACCACCGTCGGCAAATCACCACCCAAATTTGCAACCCCACCCAAATCGAGCTCAGAAATCTGCAACCCACCCAAATCGAACTCAGAAATCAAACGATTTCCCCCAACCAAATCTGCAACCCAAATTAGGGGTTAGGGTTTTGCAGAGGGTCAGGGGAGATCAGAGGTGAGAGACGGAGGACGGAGGCGGAGGAGATCAGAGGGAGGAAAAGGGCGACCGAGGGCGGCGACGAGAACTGCTGTCGCTCGACCGAGGAGTGAGGAGAGGGAGCTGCTGTTGGTGACGATGGCGGTGGCTCTGTGCTGGATTTGTGAGTGGAATGAGAGGCGGTCGTGGCTTCACTGAGCGCCGGAGTTTAGCAGAAGGAAGAGAGGCGAATACGGGCGGCGGAGGGAGAGAAGTGACAGATCCGACATCTAGCAGAGAGAAGGCGACGGAGGAGAAGGTGAGGGTGAAGGCGCAGAGAGAGAAAGAGAGAGGAGAGAGAGCCGAGAGTCTCTTTGCAGATGGAAGCCAGGAGAGGGCAGAGCCCTGGTCGCCGGAAAACGAGCGGCGAGGCATTGCGGTCACCGATGGAGAGAGGTGACAGATCCGGCGTCCACCGGAGAGAAGGTGAGGGTGGAGGCGCAGAGAGAAAGAGAGAGAGAGAGAGCCGATAGTCTCCTTGAATTCTATGGTTAGATGTATTTTTGATCTTTTGTATTAGGCATTTAATTAGTGTTTTAATTAATGTTAAGCATCCCCTTATTATTTCCTTTTTAGGAAATGGGACATTATCGGTGGGACAACCCAAAAAGGAAAATGAGACTTGAATAGCGGGACGGAGGGAGTATAATGTTTAGTAGAAGAATTATTATTATAAAAATGGGTTATACATATTTTTATGAGACTGACGAAAAAGGAAAATTATGCATATTTTTATGGTACAGAGAAAATATAATTTTAGGAAAGTAAAAATTAGTTTCCAACCAACTTACTATTTTCTGATTTTTCAGGCCCACAAATTTTTATCATAATTGTAAATTGATAACTATTTTATAGTGTAGCAATTGTGGTTGTCGGTTGGTTCGAATTATCAAAATCGAATCGAAATTTTATCAAATCGAAAATGATAATTATTTCGATTATTTGATTACCGAATCGACTTTATTTTTTAATTAATTAAAAATTTAAAAATTAATAAATTGAAAATCAAACAAATAGTAATTTGTTTTTACTTTTTGTTAATATAAAATTCTAAAAAATTAATAAATGGTGATGGGGACAAAGGTATGCATATTCGAAAAACCAACGAATTAAGGCAAATTTAATCAAATCGGACCGTTAATAGCGCTGTTGGCCTGACAATCCTGATCAATGGAAAGAAGTTGTTAGGGGTCTAATAAAGTTGGAGATTAAATTAAAGATAAGATCAATTTGAAGAGTTTTAGTTCTACTCAATCACTAACAAGCAGAGTCATATTCCTATTAGGATTCTTAATGTTTTAGCCTATGAATACGAGCATTACATACCACTTACACATTATTTTACAAGCTACACACGATACATTACGCATATCCAAAGTTAATACAAAATCCAACCCAAAGTTAATGTTAATGATGTGAGGGGTCAGGGTTATGACAATGATTCCAATATGAAAGGAAAACATCAAGGTGTTCAAAAGCGATTTCTTGAAATAAACCTCAGAGCTTTATATATGCCTCGTGCTTGCCATAGTCTTAATTTTACTATTGGTGATATGGCACATTCTCGTGTTAAATCTATTTCATTTTTTTGGAGTTATTCAACGCATATATTCATTATTTTCGGGTTCTACAAAAAGATGAAGTATTTTGCTTGATAATGTGCATGGTTTAAGTGTGAAATACTTGTCTAATACGCGTTGGGAGAGTCGAATTAAAAGTGTTAAAACTATTAGATTTCAATGTCTACAAATAAGATTAGCTTTGTTAAAATTATATAAATCTTGTGATAATGATGCGAAAACAAAGAGTGAAGCAGAAAGTTTGGTTAATGCTTTAGAAAGTTTTGAGTTTTTGTTTGGCAAGGTGATTTGGTATGAAATTCTATTTACTGTTAATATGATAAGCAAAAAATTACAATCTAAGTCTATGTGCATCGATGCTACTATGAAGCAATTGGAAGGTGTAATTTCATTTTTTGAAAAGTATAGAGAAGAAGGTTTTATATCAAGTATGAATGTGGCTAAAAGGGTTGCACTTGAAATGGATGTAGATCCTATCTTTCCAATTGTCGTATGACTAGGAAAAAGTATTTTGGTGAGAATAATGAGGACGAAGAAGATCATTCACCTGAAGAGTTATTCAGAACTAGATATTGTTTGGTTGTTGTGGATATGACAATTGTTTCTTTAAAATAATAGATTTGAGGAACTGAAAACTTTTGAATGTGTTTTCGGATTTTTATATGATTCAAATAAGTTAAAGTGATAAGAATGAATTAATAGATTCTTGTGTTAATTTTCACTCTACCTTTTTCTCATGAGAATTTATCTGATAGTGATTTAGACGATCTTTACTCATAATTGAAAGTGTTGCAATTGACTTTGCCTACTAATTTATTGTCTACCACTTGAGATTCTTACATTTGTCAAATCTACATATTGTTATCCGAATGTCTCGATTACTTATAGAATTTTATTAATTGCGCCTGTGACCGTAACATCTGCTGAAAGAAGCTTTTCAAAGCTTAAATTAATAAAAACCTACATAAGGTGATCAATGTCACAAGAAAGGTTTAACGATTTGGCAATTTTGGCTACTGAGAAAGATATGTTAGAATATATTAACATTGATGTAATTATTAATGATTTTGTATCTACAAAAGCTCGAAGAAATCGCTTTTTATGACATTGACATTTTTTTATATATATATTTATTATATAAATGGCCCTTTTATCTTATTTTGCCTAGGGCCCCTTAAATGCCAGGAACGGGGCTGCCGCCAATAAGATTAGTCTTTATAATGTAAATGTAAGCACAAACATGTCTAATTGCTCCATCATTTTAAGTTGCATTATCAGTACATATAACACTTTCGTCAATTCTCATTCCTTAAATAACGTGGAGATTGCTTCACCAATGTCAGTCCCCTTAGGACTAATGATGGGGTAAAAATTGATGATCTTCTTGTGTAGAATCCCAGCGTCAATCCTCATTCCTTAAATAACGTGAAGATTGCTTCACCAATGTCAGACCCCTTATGACTAATGATGGGGGTAAAAAGTGATGATCTTCTTATGCATAATTAAATCCTTGTTGATACAGTGTACAATACCACAAATAAAATTTGTGTTATTCACTAATGTCTAACAATCTATGGTAATGGACATTCTACCCATGTTTTTTTTTCTTTTCTTTTTTTGGTAAAAAGACTTTATAACATCCTTGCACTCCATAAAAAGCTTCACACAATCAATTCATATCGTCTATCTTGAAGGAATCTGGAATTGAGGGCATACATGGTCCACAAATCGTCTAAAATTATCTCGCTCAACAAATATGACTGCCAGCTCATCGAGTAGTATCATTTCACACAATGCTAACCTCTCCACTTTTTGGTCAATCTCCAACTTGTCAATGATCTCGTTGTACTTCCACTAGGGGCGTAGTTCAAAATAATTTGATCGCCTACATTTGCACTCTTCATCAAACAAGAAGCGGTATGGTTTTTCAAACTATTAGTACCATGAGCGTGTGAAGTCTGCTGTAATTAATGTGCCACAACATATACATTTTTCTTTGTGCGTCTTTCTAGAAGGATCACCTTATCTGACCCACTCAACGGTAAATCCTCTCCGATGTGTGGATTTTAGCTGACCTTTTCCTTTTTCTGGCTTGTGACTTTGCTTCTATTTCCTTTTTCTTTTATTCGACTACTTCTCACTTCTTATTTGTATAACTTGTGTCCCTATCTACATAGCCCAATCTTGTATTTGGACTTATTATATTATGTCCATATCAATATCTTCATTTTCTTTTATTCCCACATCTAGTAAAACTCTATTACTATCTTGACGTGTTTCTTGTGAAGATGTCATCTACAAACACACCAAGTCACCAACACACAAATATACAACTCACAAATATATTCACCATCAATGCATCACACTAGGGGTGTCAATGAGTGGGTTTTATCCGGACCGACCCAGAACCATTGATTACCCGTTGAGATACAAAGTAACAGTTTGATCTGACCCACTTGTTTCGGGTTCGACCCAGAACCTGATCGGTCCCGATCTAATCCGACCCACTTGTTTCGGGTTCGATCTGACTCGCCTGTAAAGTTTTTTTTTTTTTTTTTCTTTCGGAAATGGCATTTTTAAAATAATTTCAAAAATATTTTTGGGTCCAGTCAAACTTGGCTTGTAAACTTTTATTTTATTTTATTTTTTGTTTCAAAAAATGGTACTCCATCCATCCCATAAGAGTGTGGCCTTATTTCTATTTTGGGACGTCCTACAAGAGTGTGCATTTGCCCCCATCACTAACTTCTTATTTATTACCTTATTTTATAATAAAGTGAATCACTTTTTCAACTATCAATACACTCATCTAACATTTTATTAAAACTCGTGCCACCAAAAGGGATGCACACTCTTGTGGGATATAGGGAATATTTTTAAAATAATATTAAAAATATTAATAATATTACAATAATATTTTCTGCCAAAACGAAAAACTTCATTAATTTAAACTCAAATGTTTAACTGTGCCCCACAGAAGATGAAAACGAATAAGTCAACACAAATATTGACTTTATTGTGAGAGTTGACAGTGGAAGTTCGACTTATGATGAACGCGATGACATGACAGCCATGAAGTCACTGACTTGATGAATCAAAATGAAGTGGAAGCTGCTCCATTATTCACATTCTTTTGTGTAAATAGCAAACGATGGAGATTGGTGAGGCAAAAATGATTTTTTTTTAAATAATAGTATAATTTACTATAATATATTCACTCCGATAATGTTCAAGATAGTTGTTTTCTTTAATTGTCCACCATAAAAATACAATAAAAATCAATCTTTAGCAGAAATTGTAGCACAATTAGCAATCACAACGGACAAAAAGAATGAAGATGAAGCCATGAAGAGGAATAGAGAATGAACCTGCGGCGATGGAGCCGACAAGAAGGCATCGATCGCCAAAGAGAGAGAAAGAGATTGAAATCATCAATGACAGGCTTTGAGCTCTGGCAGAGGATGGTCGTCGATTCCTAGATAGGTTTCGAGCCTAACTGAACTAGGGCGTGAGATTGATGAGTGAGAGGAAGAGGAAGAGGAAGAAAAAGAAGAGAAAGAGAGAGAGAGAAAAGAGAGAGAAAATATAAATTGGGGTGTGAGATGGGTTAGTTTTGGCTTTTTTGTTTGTGTATTATCTGGTCCATGAGTAATTAACCTACTCGGACATTTGATTTTGTCACTCAATGGTCTAAGTAATGTCTGGGTCCAATAACTAACAGACAAGTTCTAGATCTGGAATCAGAACAATTTTAATGGTTCTGGTCTGGGTAAAACTCGCATATTGACACCTATATTTGATTTTATATATCGGGTTAGGTCGCGGGCCGACTCTGTTGCATAGTGCAACATGTTGTACACAAGACCACCTCTAAAAAAGACAAAAAATATTTATTTGACAAACTAAATTATTGTGAAATAAGGAAACACACTATAGTTAGATTCTTCAATTGGTGGAATACTATTCAAAACAATGTTGAATTATTAAAACGAAGGAAAGTTAAGGGATGTTGAAATGGTGAAATTTGAGAATGTCACATAGGATAGATCATTTTCCTATTAACGTTTGGGCAAAGACGGTATCCACGTTGGAGGCCGATGCAGGGTTGGCGATGTTGTTTAGTATAGATAACTAAAATAAGAATATTTAACAAAACGGTTCCATGGTCTAGTGGTTAGGACATTGGACTCTGAATCCAGTAACCCGAGTTCAAGTCTCGGTGGAACCTTTAATTTTACATATTTTTTGGCCATGCATTTTCGGTTTTATTGTTTCAATCGCTGTTTTTTTTCTTTGAACACCGCAATCGCCTTTTATTTATTTGTTCATTATTACATAGAGAGAGAGAGAGAGAGAGAGAGTTAGGGTTTAGGGTTTAGAGAGAGAGAGCGCTTAAAAGAGATGGACGAAGAATGCTTAAGCGCAGCAGAACGGCGTAAAATCGAAGAGACAGTTCTGCAAATCCTCAGAGCGTCGGAGCTTGAGACGGTTACTGAGTTCGGCGTGCGTTCGGGCGCCGCCTTGCGGCTAGGCTTCGAGCTCTCCGGCTTAAACCACCGTCTGCTCGTTAGGCAGCTAGTCGATTCATTCCTGCTATCCACGGCGGCGGAGATTCTCCGAACGAATTCGTTCCATAAGATTCATGACAGCAGTAGCAGCGATAAAAGCGCTGATTATCACGTCGAACAGCGGCGGGAGCAGCAACGACGGTGTGATGTTGATGCTATATCGGGAGCGAAATACGATGGCAGGATTATTTGTAAGGTTCGGTTTGATTTTGGAAAACTCTTGAGAATAAACGATAGTGGGACTTTTTAATTTTTTGTATGTGAGAATAAACGATGTCAAAATTTGTAATTAGTCTTCTCCCCTGTAATTTAGTCTTTAGGAATATGTGGACACGCCAATGCTCTCTGGTTTGACGTCTATGTATTAAACTCATCCTCTGTCATGCTCCAGTTATCTGTTATAAACTCTTGCGCTTACTTCTCCAGTGTTCTATTTTTTGGTCATTGGAATGTGCAGTTATCAGACAAGAGGAAGGTTACAGTTCATGATTTTATGGGGGGAACCGTAGTCTCAATCCGTGATTTCTATGTACAAGGTGGAAATTTGCTTCCTGCAAGAGGTGAGAATTTCCATTAGCAATCAGTAACGGGGCTCTGGAACTTTTTACAAAGTGAACTTTTGTTTCAAGCTCAACAATTGTGATTTTTTTAGGACTTTATTGTATTGTTAATCGCATCTACTTTCTGCATTTCTGTCTTCTTTTTTGTTAGCAACTCTGCATCTGCTCCAACACTGGCTTATGAAATACTTATAACTCGTTACTCTTTAGTTTATAGGAAACCAATATCTTAAAATTTTGGAACTGAGACCCTCTTCACTACCTTCGTCCCAAATTGTCAAGATTTTCAATCTTGCATTAACTGAGTCAGCCAGATAGTCATGCATTTTGTCCTTGAAAAACTTGTGCTGAATTAAGTTCAATAAATTTAAAAGATTTTTTTTTTTTTTACAATTTTATGCATTGAGCTGGAAAATAATTTTATCGCCACTCATCTATGTATATAACTTGTGAAGGACGAATATGAAGAGTTGCCTTGTAAAAAAAACATAAATCAGAATTCTGATGCTTGTGGTTGGTTTGGCTGACGGTTGTGGTTGTCACTTGAATCTACTTGTTAGTAAGCATAATAATGAATACACACTATATCTTTTCCATGACAGTTGTGGTTGTCATTAAATCCACTTGTTAGTAAGCATAATAATATGTATAAGCACTATATTTTTTCCATTGAACCGGATTCTTTTTCTTTGTAGTGGCTTAAGCTCTCACCTTTGTTTAGCTTTCATCAGCCCAATAAAGCTGCTTTAGGTTCTTCAAATTCAACGACAGATTTGGCGCAGGTTTGTTTATTATCAGGTTTTATTAGTTCTAGACAGTGCCTCCCTTTAAGTCCCCCCCCCCCCCTCGAACAAATAGACACACTTACCTATGTGCTAACATGACAAAGTAAAAGAAGACGAAAGTTTTTGCTTTTATCTAGCAGGATTTTGGAAGTATCTGTGGAACAGTAGTGTCTTAGCACTTAGATTACACCTCCATATTTCTGGTATCATGGCTGGTGAACATCTCCCATGAACATGGACTAAGCATTCTGATCATATAAGCTGATTGTTTAAATCAATTTAACTTCACAGAAATAGGATTGACAAGAATGAAAAATTAACCTTGGTAAAGTGCTGCTCATTTTGCGCCTAATTGGAAACACCTCTTAGGTTAGCCAAGAAAAATCTGATTCCACCTGTCCACATAAAGTGACAAAGAAACTCTTTGGTCCAAACATGCTCACAAAAAGATTTTGGATACTCAGGAACTTTGGGAGGCCAAAATGAGGTGATCTACATCATTTTGATTTGATTTACAGAATGCATGGGTGCTGATGAGTATTAAATTCAAGGATTCTTACAATGAAAACTATTTCTACAAGTATTATGATGACATACTGTTTTAGTTGATAGAGTGCTGATTAGTTAAATTGATATCCAGATCTTGAGTACATTAGTGTGAGGATGTGATCACTACCTCTAAGAAATATTTTACTATTATTTATTACATTCTGCAATTGAGTTTCACATCTGCATCTTGGATTTTGCTGTGCCTATACAGTCATATCTTTGTTTAGTTAGCCCATACTTCGGCAATTTCATAGCATTTTTCTCAGAGTTTCTCAAATTTTTTCTGCTTGATGTTTGAGGGCGTGATTACCTTGCTTGATTGTCTTCCACTTTTATCGTTTCCTTTCAGTGTTTTTTTATCTTTTCTTTATGAATATCAATAATGGTTCCCCATTTACCCCCGTGATGCCTGGAACCCCCAACCTAATGGTTGGAGGGGAAGCATCTTACCTAGGCCTTTTCCTTTACATTTTGGTTGGTTGTACTGTAAGGTTTATATTGATACAATGTTTATGAGCCTAGGTGAAAACTCTGGAATAAGCTTGACATCTGCGCAATGGTCATCCTTCAGGAACAGCGTTCCTTCTGTAGAGGAGGCCATTGTTAGAATGCAATCACGTTTGAGGTGAGGCTCTTCTCTCTCCCTCTTCTTCTTCTTCTCTTTACCCCAGCCATCCACGGGGAACTTGACAAAGTCACTGTTTTATTGAATAACACTTCTTGTATGCCTTAGACATTTATATCCACACAATACAGGGAAAAGATTGGTTTTTCTGCATTATTTTCTCTTTTTCCCAGCCAAATTCAGATGTCATTGTGAATCCAATGAATATACGTTGTTCGAGTGTCACAAGTGCTATTAATGTTTAGTCAATAAATTTCATCAACATAGTATTCGAAGTGAATGACCTAAGCCCATAGTTTTTCCTTTTCCTTTTCCTTATGCAGTTTTTCTTTGTTCTTTTTTTTGGGGGGGGGGGGGGGGGGGTGGGGGGGCATTCAAAAATTGTAGTTTGACATGCTGTTTGAAGCTTTTTGTATGTAATCCATCCCTTGTAGATCTAGAGCTGTTACAAGACAAAGTAAAGCAGACATATCAAATCCAGTGACAGATTCTGTCAGTGAGAAGAGCCAAACTGCGATAGGTGTTTCTAGTTTGGCAAGTGCTCTTCACCTTCCCGCCAAGAGGAAACGGAATCAAAATGAACCAGAGACGAGAAGTTCAGCAGCAGATCCTGCTGAAGAGGGTCAAACACAAACCATTTCTAATTTGGTAAGCATCGTTCAACCTCATGACAAGAGTGGACAAACTGAGGTTGATGCATCTAATGTAGTGATTGCCTCCATCTCTCAAGAGCAAATTCTTGCTGAAAAAGCACAAGAAGCACCAGGTACTTGTGGAACAACTTCCAGCTATCAGAAACCAATTCCTGCCTGTAGAACTGAAGCGGCATCTCAAAACTCTACGGTGGTGCCTCCACTTCCTATTCAACTTGATAGCGCTGCTGCACTTTCTCCAGATGATGTTGGTATTTCCACTTCGGTGCCTTCATTTCCTAGTCAAAGGCACCCACATCATACAGCTATTGCAATTCCTCCTGAACAACTGATCCCTATACAGCCAGTCCGTTTTGATGGAAGAAATTACCATTCCTGGAGGATTCAAATGGAAATGTTCCTAAATCAGTTAAGCATAGCGTATGTGCTTTCTGAGCGATGCCCCAACATATCTTTGAAACCAGAAGCTAGTTTTGAAGATATGGTCGGAGCCAAGGCTGCCGTGCAAAGGTGGACTACTGATGACTACTTGTGCCGCTATAATATATTGAATTCTTTATGTGACAGTCTTTTTCAATTATACTCACAAAAAAGTTTATCGGCTGGAGAGCTCTGGGATGAACTCAGAGCTGTATACAATGAAGATTTTGGAAACAAAAGGTCACAAATCAACAAGTATATTCACTTTCAGATGGTTGATGGGGTATCAATTTTTGATCAGATCCAAGAACTGCACAAGATTGCCGATTCCATTATTGCTGCTGGAACATGGATCGAGGAATACTTCCATACGAGTGTTATAGTCTGCAAGCTCCCACCTTCATGGAAGGAGCTTCGCCTTAAACTGATGCAAGAGGAGTTTTTAACTCTTAATATGCTGATGCATCGTCTTCAACTTGAAGCAGAATCTCGCAACTTGTGCGAGAAAGAAGCCAACTCTAAGAAGGGTCGTCATGTTATGGAGCCGAAGCTTGACCAGAGACAGGGAACAAAGAAAGATGAAAACAAAAGAGCATGCTTTACTTGTGGGAAGGAGGGGCACATCAGTAAGCACTGTCGTGGTAGGAAGTTTGAACCCTGGGATAAGAGCAAGGGCAAGGAGAATGGATTCCTCTCCCCATGTACAGGCACCAAAATGGATGATGCAAATAAAAGAGCATGTTTGATATGTGGCAAGGATGGGCATATTAGCAAGAACTGTCGCAATAGGAAGTCCGAACCCTGTGATAAGAGCAACGGTGAGGAAAACAGATCTCTGTCTCCACCTACAGGCTCCAAAATGGATGATGCAGCAAAACCGAAGTAAAACAGCTCCACTTGTGTTGTTTTTGATGGGCGTGCCTCGTCATTGCTCACTCTTGAAAGACTACTTTGTGAAATTTTTGAGGAGGGATAATGCACTATAATGGGAGGTTGATGACCATTCCCATACCATTTCAACCAGTTCTCTTTTAGGGTAAAAACTTTACAAGCTGCTTTATCAGAATTGCTTGTTTCTCATAATAAGATGTTTTATCTCTTAGTTTGAGAACTATATATACGTAACGTATAACGTTACTTTGCAGGTGGCTGGTGCTTCCCTTTCTGGAATCGGTTGCATTGTTGTACAAGACATATACTTGTTGGAGTAAGTATTCTGCTCTTGCTTGAGGGTTAGTAGCAGTGTTATTTTTGGAGTAGAGATTGTGAATGCCTATTATAGGAAGTGTTGGTTTTCTGTCTTGATTCTTTTGCATTGTTTATATTAGCCCAACATTTTTCTTCGTTAGTAATCATTAGGTATAACTGTCTGCCCAAATTTCGTAATCTAAAGTTTTTCGGCATCAAAGCCTGTTTGTCCGAATACTGTAAAATATAATTTCAACAGCTCTTATTTAATATTTTGTACCTAATTCTAAAACTTGGTACTTGTACGATTGTTTTCAGTAGTTAATTCCCTAACTTCTCTCTCTCTCTCTCTCTCTCTCTCTCATGGTGGGTTCTCATTTGACATTTCTTAAGTCTCAAGACATTAAATGATTCAGGTACCCTATTATTGAGTATAAGAGTATTATAAAATCCATCTACATCAAATTAATTGAGAGATGTCTGAGCGCAAAGCACGACGCCAACTTGAGTTTACTCTCCGTTTACGTTCTATCGCAATTATATAATGAGTTTTTTTTTTTTGCAATTATATAATGAGTTGATATGGGAAGTAAATAATAATTTGATAATGATAAGCAATCATCTACGTTTTACTCTCCCCATTTTATAATAACATGCATAGTTTTTTTTTTTTTTTTCTCCGTTCGTTCCATAAAAACATGCATAGCCCATTTATAATAATAATTATCTTATTAAACATCACAATTAATATGAGATTCTTTTTCCACTCAAACTATAATTTACAGAATTTCTTAAAATCTGTGTCATCTCATACTTAGTGCTCGTTTGGTTTAAGTAGGGGAATAAAAAGGGAATGAAATCAAATAAAGGAGTGAAATGTTAACAATAATTATTAATTTTATTGAGTATTTGGTTTAGTAATGGAAATGAATAATTAGTAAGAGATTCACTTTCTTTTATTTTTCCTCTATTTTGAGGGGTAATAAATTGGTGATTTGGTTACCCTCAAATAAAGATAATGGTTAACTCATTACTTAAACCAAACAACAAGTAATGGATTTAATTAATTGAATCTCTTTCCAATCTCTAAAAACACCCAATTAAATATGGACTTAATTATGATGTTTTTATAGGACGAAGAGAGTATGTTTTTATAAAGTGCGAACGTACTATGCAAATAAAGTACGAGGGTACTTATGTTAAAGATGATTATGACATATTTTAAATTTCGTTAGACTTGGCAAGATGTATATATTTTATGAGAACTTGTATATATTTTATTTTTAAGATGAATTAAGATTAAGAACGTTTTTTTGAAGGGAAATTATAAATGAATTTGGTATCAAATTGCAATAAAGCAGTGGGGTTAGCTAGGGGCTTTGTCCTTTTTGCTTTCCACTCGAAAACAAACGCTAGATATAAGAGAACTTTTCAAGAGGGTGCTTGCCTACGCTTATTTTAAAAAGTTTATAGGCTTCAAGAGCTTATAAATTATCATAATATTAGGATAATTTAATTTATAAGTTAAAGAGTGAATTGTAAAGTAGAGAGAGAAAATTATAAAGAGATGAAATTGGAATGATATGTGATGAAATTAATACTAAATCGTAATTGAGTTATTTTTATAAAATGATTACTATTTATAAGATAATGAAATAAATAAATTAGGGGTATATGAATTTATTTTTGAAAAGTTTATAAGTTTTGGAGCTTATTTTAAAAGCTTATAAGTTGTTGATAAACTTGTTTTGTCAAATATTTTGAAGGGACTTATAAATTATTGTTGTTTTAAGGAAGTTATAATCTTAGCCAAACATCCTCTAAGTCATCTATAAATGGACATGAACAGTATTAAACATAGTTTAGATTTAAAAGAATTAAGACTATGTACTTCTAAGCTAAGATGTAAGATTATTATAATATTCTATAAATAAATTACTACTTTTATTTATTTTTAAGTAAAATAAATAGTAACTAGTTTTGAAAAGAAAAAAAAGAATTCAAACACTATCATAACATGTGTAACAGATATTTTCGAACAATTTACAAGATCACGAAATACTAGCTTGAGTTCAATTAATTTGAGTCTTTAAAGCCCGAGAAAAATGGAAAAGCAAGATATGAATTTGTAGGGTTTGAATTTTGTTCACGTGTTTCCTGCATTTTTACTCACGCTATTGGATGTACATATAAAATGCATGTATATGTGGTGTTGTGGTGCTTGTGAATTCACACTTATCATGTGTAACTTCTATTTATGTGGATGCAATCAATAATTGACAGCTTAGTCTCTAATTTATTTAATTCCAGAGGGAAAATAAGGACGAATATTTATGTCATGATCATGAATGAAGCCTGACGGCGACATAATTGGCATCAAATATTAGACGCGTTTACCACGCGGATTTTTCCCAATGGTGCGTTTATTTTGATTAAAAACGAGAGAAAATTTATTTTTTATATATATTTATTATGATGAAATTTTTTCTTTTAATAGAGTGATTTTTTTTTCTCGGGTAGCTCCTTTTCACTCGTTTTCTTTTCAATGATATTATCTTATGATAAGGGTGTGAAATATTTTTTAATATTTTCTGATTTTTTCATCTCTAGTAAACATATATTTCCTCCTTCCCATTTGTATTGGCGACAACCCAATTGTATTGGTCCTTTTCTTAAAATAGCAAAAATAAGCACTCTTAAGTGGGTAAAAGTAAAACACTCCACCTACTTAACTCATAAATAAAGACTTTCTTAATCTCTGTGCCCAAAAGTAAGGGGCCAATACAAATGGGACGGATGGAGTAATAAAAAAAATGAGAAGAATATAATATTTTTTTTATTCATCATTTTTCAATGAAAATTTTACAATAAAAGTAAATGCACCCTAAGAGTATAAAATGTACTCCATCCGTCCCATCGAACTTTAGTCGTATTCCTTTTCGAGTTGTCCCACCGAACTTGAGTCATTTCTTTTTTTTGGCAAAAATTAGGTAATTTAAAGCACTAATTTACAAAACTAATTGCACCCCTTATTATATTCTCTCTCCTGCTTTATTACTTTATTATATTCTACCTCCTACTTTATTACTTTTATACTACACACTTAAAACACTAATCTACAACTTATTAATTCCTGTGCCCAAAAGAAACGTCTCCAGCTCGGCGGGACGGAGGGAGCAATAAATTTTGTGATATGGTTTCATGTTTTAAAAATTGGAGGTATAACATAAGATGTAAATGATAAATTTAAGAGTGCGTTCTCTTTGGTTGTAAATTTATCATGAGAAAATGAAGGATAAACAAAATTTAACTCTTTAAATCCTTCATTTTTTTTCCCTCATTTTCTATTTGACTCTTACTCATTTCTCATTTACACTACAAAGAAGGGATAATATTATCCCTCCAAAAATGGTGTGATAATATTATCCATCATTTATAGTAAAATGAGAAATGAATAAAAATTAAGTAGAAAATGAGAGAAAAGAAATGAAAGATTTAAAGTGTGAAATTTTGATTATCTTTTATTTTCTTGTGATAATTTACAATAAAAAAGAACGCACCCTAGTGAGTTTCATTATGTTTAACACTTTCACTAACGAATTAAAGCATACTTGCTTGAGAAACCAGAGCCGACTCATACAATATTCAGATATATATCCAAGATAATAATGAATATGTAGTAATCAATCATCATACATCCCATCTCCTTTTCCTTTTTTTTTTTCCTATTTAAATAAGCAAAATGTATATCAATCATTGTATACATAGATTAAACTATGCAAACCAATTTTTTTTAATGTGTGCAAGATATACACCGCTATAGTTGCTCCCAATATTTCACGTCTTAAAAACGTTTTATTGCATACCTTTATCGCTACGACTTTCACATTCTTTTTTTTAGGGTACGGCTTTCACATTTTTTATTCACAATCAACAAGTTGTGGCTCCACTCCTAATTAATTCAAATCAGATAGTTATTGAAGAGAGAGAGAGAGAGAGACGACTTCGTTGAAAATTCAGATTTTCTTACATGCATTATGACATCTTCATCTTTTTCAGACCAAAATCAACTGTTTTTCTTACATGGTAAAAGTCTACAAAGTACAAACCATCAACACAGAAACCCTTTCCACACTTACTGCTTCAACATCTGTAGTAAGATTATTGAGCAAGTAAAGCAAAGCATCATCCCGAGTTCTTGACAGAAACATATAACATTTCATCCAATAATCGACTTTCACACACATGTCAATTCAGGTAAAATACTATCGTGAAAATCATATGCTTTCTAGATGTGCTATCTTCATATCTCAACTAGATTAGAACACGTACAAAACTTAGAACACAAGAAAATGAGCAAAATCAGATATACATATTCCCAGAAGCCAAAAAGAAGAAAAGAAATAAAGATGAAATCTAAAATTGATAAGTTTAATTAATCTTGCGATCGACTAAATATGTATAAAACTATAAGCAACTAGAGATTTGCTATCCTAGAAGGTCAAAAGAAAGTTTTCATCCCCTATTTCTAGCATTAACTGCTGCATATCAAAATCTCCTCAAAAGCTTTCTATGATGATACACTGCATATTAAGGCAACTAACTTGATTTGTTCAACACCGTTATTCTATTACCCGAGAGATAACTGATGGGGAGAGCTGGATCTACGAGAAAACGCTTCGATCAGCTTCTCCTTAGTTAGTCGTTCGGATCCATGGGATTTGACAACGAATGTGTGGAACACTCGCTCACTCCCTGTAGCCATTTTTGCATCGATGATAGTTGCCTGTGCATCATTGATTGCTTGGATGACTCTTGATGCTGGATGGGCGTCCAGCGGGCAGCTAATCCTAACAGTGACTTCTTCACGGCCAGCTTCGATGTTAATGCTCGAAGCCAGCAGGTCTTGTGATTCTCTGTTAGAATTAGCTTCTGAAACAGATGCTTCTCTCGATATGCTGCCAAGTCTTTCTCTCTCAGACTCCATGTCCTTGAGCTTCTTCTGCAGTTCGGTTATGTAAGCAATAGCATCTCCAAGGAGGGAAGCTTTATCCATCTTAGAGATATTTGGTACAACAGCTCGTAGAGCGTAGAAGCGCTGGTTCAGCTTCTCTCTTCGCTGTCTTTCTGCCTCTACATGATTGAGGGGTTCGTCTCTTCCATTGGCAGGCTTCCTACCACGCTTCCTCGGCCTCTTATCTTCTGATAGGCCTGCAGCCTCTTCCTTGCATGAAGCCTCAACATCTGAAAGCTCAGATTCGAGACTCTGTGGATGTGAGGAGGTTAAAGGCCTTGAGGTCGCTCCAGTAAAATCTATGTGCATTTGAGCTGGCTTTTGATGCTGAAAATTATTAATCATGAACTCCTCTCTATTCCCGTTGGCAACCTCAGCACGCTTTTTGGCTGGAGTCTGAGGACTGTAAACATCTACTGGACTCCCTAGCTTTACATTACTATACTGTGTCCACGTAGCGCCATGAAAACCATTGCGATTGTTGGTAAATGGTAGCCTGTTCCTGTTTCCACTTGCGTCCCAAGTCCTTTCTTGCACTTCTGGTTTCCTAATGGAAACATTTTCCCTAAATTGCACATGGCTTGAATTTAAGTCCTGCCCGAAAATCTTGGGAGCAACTTCTGGTCGGTTACCAATAGCCAGGTTAGGAATGGGGGCATTCGTATCCTTTTTGTCCGTTACTGTCACCACAGCCGCAGCTGCAGCTTGTTTCGACCTGAGGAGTGAAGAAAACGACGAAAAGGAAGATCCAACCACCTTGACTAGCTCCATACTTTCCGGGATGCATCTGACCGACCCTAATTCAACTACCCCAACGTCAGTTGGGATCAAAACAATAGTTTGCATGCCAGCCGACTTTGCAAGGAATGACCTAACACAGTAATCAACGGAAGACTTCAATGAATCCGACAACCAGACATACTTGCCAGATCCAAAACACCTCCCAGGGCCTCCTTCGCCCCTGGGGAAGGAAAAGTACATTGATGCCAGGAAGAACATCTCAGTGTCCGTTACCTTATCCAATCCAAAAGCATAATTTTCCTCATCGCCTCCTCCAAACAAAGTATGCAACCTCTGGAGAACCCTTTTCCTCATTGTCTGCTGAGATTCATCCTCGAGCCTCATTTTGAGAATTCGAGTAACCTCAGATTCCTCATCATCACGAGGTTCTCGACAACACCCGTCCCCCCATCCCAACACCAAGTCCCCAGCCTTGGACCTAGAGAGCTGCCAGAAAATTGCATAATTCCAACAAAAATTGGAAGAATTTGGGCGCTCTACAAGATCTGCAAGCTTATTCTGCAAATTCTCATCACTCCCCATCGCCATTAACGAGCATTCAGCAGAAACTGAGCTCGACATCAAGTAATCAAAAGCCTTAGTTCCCAAAACCGCTGCTGCCATCGCCTTATCTTCATTACTCCAACCAACAACCCCCATGCCAATTTCTAATCCTAATTCTCAACAGGTGGTTCAGCTTCAAAAGACCCAAATAACTGAGAAAAACAACAAAAATTCCAGTACTTGCCGATTGAAAATTTCCAAATCACGGAAACCAAACTCATCTCACAAGCCAATCCAACATCACTCCATCACAGAAATTCAACCTTTACTCGCGAAATCGCAACAAGCCGCAGTTCTTAGTATCAGATCTCAAACACAAGGTATCTACAGAAACATGCATGTCCACAAACAAGGCGAAAAAATATCATTCAAATGTAAGCAAAACATTAAATTCAGGAATAATAAGCAATCGACGAAGAGCAGCAATTGAAGGCAAATTACTCACCAGTATCTCGAGTTCATCCACTTCCGAGAAAGTATGTATTGCTATGAGCCTATGGCAGAAAATCAAAAACCTTATTGAAGGAAATAATCAGCAGCGGAAACAAGGAGAATTTATTTGCGGCCTCTTTTCTCTTTTTTGCAGAGCAGAAGAGAAGGAAGAAGATATGTTAGCTGTTTGTGTATTGTGTTTCTAAATTTTCTTGCCCAAATTGCTGCATGTGTATGAAGTTTGGGTTTGAGGTTTGCAGAACAGTGAAAAAGTAACCATGGTTAGTGTGTGTGTGTGAGAGAGAGAGTTTGTGCAGTCGGCAACAATCTTGTTTTTTCCTTTTTTTTCTTTTCTTTTCTCTTTTCTTTTAATTCCTACGAGCACATAAAGCTATGTACAAGTCAAGATTCAGACTTCATCTGTACTAAAAAAAAAAGTCTGTCTTTTTGCATTTTAATATGCTTATAATAAATGTGGAATTTTTGTTTTACTATTACATATATATTTATATATATTTAGTATTTATAACAAAATTTATTTAATTATCTATTTCAAAGCTGTCTAACAATTTTTTTTGGGGAAGGCGAACAAATTAATTTTGATATGTCTATTTTTCTATTTTACACACATCTTTTCACCATTTATTAAATATGTGTTTTTAAACCACATTACACTTGTAGTGGATGAATATAATATTTAATATCACCTCCAAAAATACAGCACAATTATCTTATTTAGTGTCCACATAAAAAATATATCTTTTTCTTTCTTATAATATGAGTTCAACTATATAAACACCCCTTATTTATCAAAAAATACCTTATGACTTACGATCAATCTTTATAATTTAACCTCGACCATTCATTTCTATATGAGTTTTGCAGCTCTGCAGTCTCGTCCAGAGCAGCACACGGGTGGAGAGCAGAGCTGTTTTCAGAAATGACTTTCCAGGGATCAATGGTTTTTGGTAGACAGAAGGGATGTTCACGGCGACGGCGTATAACCGGCAGTGTAATCTCCCTTTCTGCTTTTGAGGGGTTGTCCCTTCGGTTTGTTTGTTCAAGGGGTGTCAGTTTCTGGCGACGGCATCTCACCGGCCGAAATTGTTGCTTCTTCTCTCTTCGGGGAGATTGGTCTTTTTGCGCTGACCTACTTCGGCTCTCTTTTGGCTTGGTTTGGGGTTCGCGGGAGTCTTATGGCGACGGCGTATAACTAGTCGTAAGCCTCATTTTCTGTTTGTGGGTCTTTGTGTTGGGCATAGGGCGACGGCGTCTCACCGGCCTTTTGCCTTCCTTTTCTGTTTGCTTGGTTTTCGTTGTGGGCATTTGGCGACGGCGTATCACCGGCCTTTTTGCCTACTGTGTTGGTTTGTTTTTTTGTTTTGGTTCTGTTGGCTTGAGCCGGGTTGGTTTGGGGACGATGGTTAGGCCGGAGTTCCTGAAACTTTCCCTTCCGCTCTTCCTTCTCTTGTCGCTTCTTTGGTCTTCTAGACGGGTCATTTATATTTTTTGTTCTTACGGTTTTTCCCTTTGGGTTTTCCGTAGGAATGTTTTAATGAGGCTCGACCCTTAGTCTGCTTTCTTGTGCTTTCAAGGGTTTTAAGTTTTTTGTTTTTTTCTTTTTATATATAATCGCAATTTAATATATGATAAGATCGTTTATTCATTAAAAATATATTCATTAACTATTTTATTAAAATCTACACTGAATCTAATAAATAAAATAAAATAAGAAGTATTCCCTTTGTTCCCAAAGAAAGGAGTAATTCTTATTTTATTTAAAATTTTGGTGCTATAAAGTTATAAACATGAACTCCTTGTCTAGTACTTAGTTTTTTAATTTAATTTAAATTTTCAAAAGTCTACTTTTTTGGAGTGAAAATTTAAAATTCCCCATTCCTTAAGTTATATATGAAAAACGTCATCTTTTATAAACATAAGCTTCATATGCCCTATTCTTTAAATACCCTTGATGTTGATGGGTTTGCTTAGTTTTTTGTAAAAGTCTTACATATTTGATCGATTTGCCAACTATCAGTTAACGATTTGACTGTTATCAGTCAAGAGTACATGTAACTGGTGGACAGGTGGGTGACTAGATTATCTAACCGTCCGGGCGTCAGATCATTTTATCGACCGGTCAGATGATCCGACCGATAAAATAATGTGATCGCCCGATGAAATAATCTGACCGCCCGAGCGGTCAAATAATCTAGCCACCCACCGGTCACATGTACTCTTGACTGATAGTTGTCAAATCGTTGACTGATAGCTGTCAAATCGATCAAATATGTAAGGCTTTCACAAACAACCAAGCAAACTTATCAACATCAAATGGTAAAATAAGTTCTTCACTTAATTTGGACATAAAATACTTAAGTTTATAAAGTAGGACATTTTTCACATACAACTTAAGGAAGTATAATATTTTTGACATTTTTAACACATTTGAAAATATTGCAGTGTATTCGATACTGATGGATTCGCCATGAACCAAGAAATTCCTTAATTCGATATAAGATGCAAAACAGATCTAGTTAGGAATTAGGATAGTCCACTTTTGAGACAATACTCATATTGTTACATAATTTTTTTTCGTATTCTTGAAAATTTTCCATCTATCTATATTGATTACAGATAATAAAATAACTTATTGCGTTACACGTAGCAAAATTATTTCGTAAAAAGATGGGATATGAGACATTAATGGATAATTTTCTGTTTCAGAAAAATGACACTACGGACAATATTTCAGTATTATTATTCTTCTTCCTTTAATTTGACAAAGCCACATGTTACTATAAGTAGCTATTTGGACTTGCGCAACATTAATCAATCAATCAACAGGAATTATCAAATGATAAATGATTATATCTTTTCCATCATAAGAAAACTTTATTCCATCTTCTAAATATTTCTATTTCGAAAATGAAGTGTCCAAAGTAGTAGTAGTATCTAATTTCCAATAAATATTTTACATGAGTTAAATGTGGAAATGATCATGAAGTGTACGGGTCAAAATGGGACCAATATTATTTCAAAATGAGGGTGCGTTTATTAAATTGATAAATGGTGGTGAATACTGGAGTGGTCATAATCACGTATCTCTTTAATTTATTTAGTACTATTAGTTACGGTTTGTAATCATAATTTTGAGTGGCTTTTAAGTTTTAATTGATAGTTTCAATTTTAATTTACATTGAAGACCAAGAGATTCAAAATTGTTGACTCTGAAGTATCAGTGTTAAGAAAACATTGATACATGCCACATCGGATAAAACAAAGATTGATACTGAAGTAAAGTATCAGTTGAAGCCTCGGACTTACCATCTGTACCAAACCAATTCTCAGTTTAAAGATGTTTCATTCGTTTCAAAAGAAGCCACGTGGAAAGTAAGCAAGCATAACTGCATTTAATATGAAGATCTATAGAATCGTCCTTCAGAGTGTAGAGTTTTCATTTCCGTATTGCTTTATTCTGCAACACCCTCACCTACGAAAGAAAGAACACTACCTACTTTCAATTTAGGGAGGACGAAGACTGAGGACCTAAGCTCAAATTTGAATCCGAGTCACAACGGCATAAAACTGAAGATGGACCTCCTCCAACGGATCTTTCTCAGGACGTTGCCTATAAATAGAGCTTAAGGATCAACCTCATTCTTCACCGATTCAATGCACAAGCTGAAACTCTGTCGAAATCAAGAGCCAACAAATTCACTGCAATCAGTTTGAATCGAAGAAGAGAATACTCACCGTTGTAACTATCAGTCTAACTGATAATTACATTCTCTTAATTTTCTTAGGCATATACTTTCAAAATCATTAGCCTAGAAACTGATTACTGAGCACATGTTCTCAGTAATTCTATTTTGAATTCGAACCCCTTTTCAAGAGAGAGAAAAGAGCGTTTGAGATAGTGTTAGAGAAGAGAACTTAACTGATACTGAAAAGCTTTGGATAAGAATATCAATTGAAAGTTTCAGTTAAGTCACAAAACAGTTTTCAGTAGAAAAGAGGCTAGCGACTGATACTGATAAATATTAGTGGATGACTTCAGTTAACCGAATCAATCAAATAACTTCAGTCCAGATAAGGCTCAGTCGAGTTTGAACGTAAACAGAGGAGTGTTATGAATCTTACTGATTATCCGCAAATTTATCAGTTAGACTAATAACACTAGCAACGGAAAATAAACTTAGTTCAAATAGCCTTTAGAAAGGTTTGTCACTTAGTGAAATCCTTAGTTTCTCTTTTCAGTTAGTCAGTTTTAGTTATAAAACAGATTTGTGCACAGAGAAAGATTAACTGAAACCAAGTAAAGAACACAAGGATTTTTACGTGGTTCGGAAAATAGGTTCCTACGTCCACGACCAGATGATCAGTCTGACAAACACTCTGGGCGTGTGCTTACGGGTGCACAACAAACCTTGTACTGAAAATACAATTTTCAGTACCAACACACTGGGTTGGATTTCTCGCTCTCTCTTAGCACGTTAAGACAACAATGCCTTTGCAGCGCTTGTCTAAGATCTCTGGAGTCAGAGCACTGGTCTAAACTCCTCTCTACTCAAACACTCTTTTCACTCGGTTGAAAAGGGGTTCGATAAACCAACAAGATTACGGAGAACGGGTTCTCTGAATCGGGGACTTAGGCTTTGGATATTACAAAATACTCCATCCGTCTACGAAAAAACTTTTTAGGAGGGAGTGGCACACATTTTAAGAAAAAGATTGTTATGTGTATTGAGAGTGGAGAAAAAGTTGTCGATGTATTGAGAGTGGTAAAAAAGTGTTATAATTAATATTGAGAGTTGTGAAAAGTGAAAGTAAAAGTAATTGTAAGTGGTGGGGTATAATCCAAAAATAGGTAGGAAGTTTTTTTGTGGACGTCCCAAAAAGGAAAGATAAGAAGTTCTTTCGTGGACAGAGGGAGTATTTGCCTAAGAAACTAAGAGAATATTTGTAATCAGTGAGCTGATTTAGGCTTTTATGATTCTCTTATTCGATTCAAACTTTTGAAGGCAGTTGAAAGTTGAGTTGCAAATTTGGCAGAGGTTCAGCTTATGCATTTGAATCGGTGAAGATTGCAGTGTTCCTCGAGCTCTATTTATAGTGAAGTCTTGAAAAGATCCGTTGGCTGAGATGGTCTTCAAGAATCTGTCCGTTGTGAGAGTAATTTGAATTTTGGCTGATCTTCGAGGTTCCTAATTTGCTGAATAACGACGTCTCAGGTACGGCAGGAAAGACGCCTTTGAAAAGCTTGAACCAAAAAGGAACGCTCTGCAGAGAAATGACGATCTTCAATATATCTGCATTTAATACGGCTGTACTTGAAAGTACGTGGCTTCCTTTTAACGTTGAAACTTCAATCCGAGGAAGAATGTCAACTGATACTTGACATTAAGTATCAGTCTGCTATTTCCACGTGGTCCGCAGTAATACTTCAGTCACTACTGATAGTTCAGTGAAACTCTCGTCCAGTCAATACATCAGTATTTGACTTGGTCTTTTCACAGCTGTCTTCAGTTGAGGTCTTCAGTCCTCCGGTCTTCAGTCTTCAGAATTGCAGTCTAACTAGAAAATATGAACTCTAACACTTGAGTTCCAGAGGTTCTAGTCTATTACAAAAAGATCTAAGAGTTTTGGTGTCATCAAAACTAGGAATATGATATTTCATTAAGTTCCCAACATTTTCCTCCCTACTTTCTTTAGTGTTTTTTATCCTTAATGACAAGTTTACTTTTTTACTACTATATTAGTTTTATTTCTTTTTCTATTAACTTTGTGTTTTTAAATAAATAAATATCATGTTTTGTGTTTTATATGTTTTATTTATTGATAATAGTTTAGAATGTAAAAGAGGTGAAGGAAAATATATTGGTTCATTTTATAACTCTTTTATAAAAGTAAATTTCTTGTATTAATTTTAATATAACTATGTAGCTGAATAATTAGTCATATATATTAAAAATATAGTTTCAAATATGATTTTTTATTTATGTTTGTGTATGCAAATTTTTATTTATTGGTTTATTATGATGCTTAATAATAATAATAATAATAATGTGCAATGTTAATTTTCATCATTAAATAACTTTTAATTATTTAATAGCTATATTTATCATTACACTTTATACAAAGTTGAAAATTCCCATTTTAAATTCAGGGTTTTATTGAGTAATTGATGTGGATTATTTTATTTTATTTTTAAAATGTATTTATATTTGCTTATATTTTGATTAAATTTAATATTTATATTTATTTATTTATTTATTTAAACATGTGACTTAATTTCGATGTTCATCGTGCATCCTACGGACGAACGTACTAGTAAACTATTACTCCCTCTGTCCCATTATAAATGTCCCACTTTTCATAATGAGATGTCTCATTACAAATGTCTCATTTCTTTTTTTACAATATATTATTTCTCTATACCTAATATTTAAATAATTTCTACAAATTTATTATCCACATTCTACACATTTTTTTTATGTCAATGTCTAAAATTAACGGGACATTTGTAATGGTACGAAGGGAGTAATGTATAAATCTGGGTTACGAACGTCTAACCCAAATTTTAGTGTTTCACAAAAGTCTATATATTATATAAAATAGCAGTATAACGGCTACTTTTTCCCACCAAAATATCTCTTTCCTGATTTTTCTTTTTTTATTTTGATTCTTTTATAAAAATCGTCAACTTTGATTAATAAAAAGATATTCAACATGGATGTTAAATTAAAGATAACAAAAAGATCTTTAATTTGATATAAAAATTATAAAAAATAAATTTAAAACGAATAAGTTCTTATCAATTAAAGTTACAATTTTTTTTTCTCTTTCATCTTTTATCTCTCATTTCTCTTTTATAATTTCTTTTAATTATCAATGAAAATCAATTAATTGGTAATTGAAAATACAAAATTGAAAATTTATATACTTTCGAATTTATGTTTTTATTGAAATTATGTCGTGGATAATTTCAATTTTTTATTTATATTTACATTTATTTATATTTAAATTATATATATTTAATATGCATATTTATTTATTTATTTATTTAAAATATCGTTCAATTTTTATACTGATTGTGCATCGCACGAGTGGGCTTGTGCTAGTAAATTATAAATTTCGAACTTCCCTATCGTCTATTACGCTTTTTATGCACACCTGAGCATGGAGTAAATATAAATATATATATAAAAAAAAACACAAACATATGTTATTCAACTCATTTCTACGAGATTATGTATAAGGCGACGTTAGTCTAATGACTTTTTGCCATAATTTTTTTAATACAAAATATAATAAGATAACAACTATTTCTAATAGTAAATATTATAGTCTAATATTAAAGAGGTGGTCTTGAGTACATCTGGGTGTATCGTATATATGAGTTGAACTCGTTATCAAATTTTGACCCGTATTCTGATCCAAACTCGCATCCTGACTCAAATCGTGTAAATGACAATATTCGATTATACAAATGACACCGCCTGTAATTGACATTATTCTGGAAACAAGGTAACATTAGATGCTGTTTTGTTAATGTTTATGCACCTTCGAACTGTGCCGAGAAAATTGCTTTGTGGAATGTGATTCGGTCAATTGTGGAGCAAAATGTGAATGTGTGTGTCTGTATTCTGGGTGATTTCAATGCAATTAGACAATCAAATGAAAGAAATGGCAGAGGGGAGATGTATGGCATGGCAGACATTAGGGCTTTTGACTCCTTTGTTAGAGAGAGCGATTTGTCGGAAATCAGGATTCAAGGAAGGAAATATACGTGGTATAAACCTAATGGCACCTGTAAGAGCAAACTGGATCGATTCTTTGTCAACGAGTCTTGGCTAAGAATCTGGGAATCTTCTTCTGCTCGAGGTCTTCAGAGATCCTTATCGGACCATTGCCCGATTTTCCTCACTTCAAAGTCTGTGGATTGGGGACCAAAACATTTCCGGTTCCTCAATGCGTGGACCTCTCATCCGGAGTTCTTGAAGGTTGTTAGAAGAGTCTGGGAAGGAGATTTTGCAAATGGATGGGGCTGCTTTGTCTTTAAAGAGAAGCTCAAGAGGATGGAATTTGAGCTTAAGGAATGGAATAAAACTTCCTTTGGGAACATCGATCATAGGATTCAATTACTTAAGGATGAACTCCAGGAATTAGACGCCGTTGATGATACTCTGGGGCTTGACGAAGCCGAAATTATTAGGAGAAATGAGATTAAAGCAAATATCTTTCTCCAGTTGAAGAATAAGATTGGCGTTATGAAGCAGAAGGCAAAAGTTAACTGGATCAAGGAAGGAGACCTCAATTCTAGCTTTTTCCACCGAGCAATAGTGAGCCGTCGAAAGAAAAATGAAATCTCAAGACTCTATTTTGATAATCAGTGGATTGAAGATCCTTGCATTGTTAAAAGAAAGGTTAGAGACTTCTTTGCGTCCTTCTTCCGGAAAAGAAAAAGAGAGTTGCCATCTCTGCCTCATGATTTTGTTCACAGGAAACTTTCAGATGAGAAAAGGAATTGGATGATTCGACCGTTTGAGGAAGAGGAGATTAAAGAAGCAATCTGGAAATGTGAAGGCAACAAGAGCCCGGGACCGGACGGGTTCAATCTCACGTTCTGGAAAGAATCTTGGGAGATTATCAAAAAGGATTTGATGCGGGTCATGGAGGAATTTCATTCCAACGGGAAAATCCCTAGAGGCTGCAACACATCGTTTATGGTGCTCATTCCCAAAAAAGATGAGGCCTGCTCAGTGAATGATTTCAGACCCATCTCCTTGATCTGTAGTTTGTACAAGGTCATTGCTAAGACCTTAGCTGGCAGAATGAAAGAAGTTATGGAAGCAATCATCGGTGAGAATCAAAGCGCCTTTATTAAGGGAAGATTCATCCTCGATGGAGTGGTGATTCTTAATGAGTTGATCGCCGAAGCCAAGAACAGGAAAATTGGAAGAGTCTTTTTTAAAATTGACTTTGCTAAGGCGTACGATTCGATCGAATGGGATTTCATCGGCAAAATGCTTGAGCAGCTGAATTTTGATCCACAGTGGAGGAGTTGGATTAAAGGGTGCTTGTCCTCGGCAACAGCTAACGTCTTGATTAATGGTTCGCCTTCAGGAGAATTCGGTTTGGAGCGTGGCCTTCGGCAAGGAGATCCATTATCTCCGTTTCTCTTTCTCATCGCCGCCGAGGGCCTCCACCCCCATATTGATCGAACTGTGAAGAATCAGATGCTTCACCCAGCTGAAATCGGAAAAGAGAAAGTCAAAATTTCACACCTACAGTATGCCAATGACACTATTTTTATCTTCGATGATACCGAAGGAAACGCGACAGCGGTGAAGAACATTCTTCTACTTTTCCAGTTCCTCTCTGGCCTTGCGGTGAACTTCAATAAATGTAGTTTGTTTGGGCACAGGATTAAAGATGAAAAGCTGGCAAGGATGGCAAATTTTCTTAAGTGCAAGGTTGGTACTTTCCCTTTCAAATATTTGGGTATTAAAGTGGGGGCTCGCTGCAGACATGTGGTCGACTGGAATTTCCTGGTGGAAAAAATAAAAAAGAAAGTTACAGGCTGGAGTAATAGAAAGTTCTCTTTGGCGGGGCGTATTACATTGGTGAAGGCAGTGCTGCAAGCCATTCCCATTTTTCAACTCTCTTTCTCCTTCATCCCGAAAGCAACTGTGAAAGCTATCAATTCGATTTGTGGCAACTTTCTTTGGGGGAGTCATGGGAACTCGAGATATATCTCGTGGGTGAAATGGAGTGATTTGTGCTCCAAAAAAGGGGAGGGATGACTGGGATTTTTTAATCTTGAGAAGTTCAATTGCGCTTTAGTTTTGAAATGGATTTGGAGATTTCTTGAGGGAAGGAGTCTGTTGTGGGCGAGAGTTGTGAGAGCGGTGTACGGGGATTTGGTGTGGGGAGAGAAGGGGATGAGGTGCTCTAGTCAAAGAAATGGTAGAGGAGGGTGGTGGCCGAGTCTTGTTGCCATAGGTGGTGGTTCGGGAGGGGGATGGTTCTGGGAGAATGTTACGAGAGAGGTCGGGAACGGACATAATACTCTGTTTTGGAGGGACAGATGGGTGGGGGAGAAACCTTTTCGGGATGCCTTTCCGAGATTATTTCAATTGAGTTTGAATCAGGATGTGTCGATTGGGGATTCCGGAAGTTGGGTTGACGGGACGTGGTCTTGGGATGTTAAATGGAGGAGGGAGCCTTTCGGTAGGGAACTCGGAGAGGTCGCCTCTCTGTTTGAGATAATCTCTTCTCTTTCTCCTTGTGCAGGTATTGAGGATCGATGGAAATGGAAAGCGACCAAGGACGGGGCTTTCTCAACAAAGTCGGCATACTCTTTTCTGGTGGCTGACACGAATGAGACTATGCCGGCGCCCATGATCCAGAAATCAATCACAAAGGTTTGGAAGACTCCGGCGCCCTACAAGCCAAAAGTCACAGCTTGGAGGTTGATAAAAAACAGGCTTGCCACCTACGACAACCTACTAAAAAGAAACATACCGATGCATGTCGAGGAGAGTTTTTGCAACGCATGCGTTTCGAGTGTCGAGTCAGCTGACCATCTCTTTCTCCTTTGCCCAAAAACCGGGGAGGCGTGGGATAATCTACAAAACTGGATTGGGATTGCTACGGCTCGCCCCCAAGGTATCACTCAACACTTTCTTGCATTCTCTAATTTGGGGAAAGGAAAGAAGAGCAGTGATTTCCTCAAAGCTCTTTGGATATGCACCACTTGGCTCCTTTGGAAGGTTAGGAATGAAAGCCGTTTTGATGGAAAGGTTTGGGAGATTCAACATTTGGTTCAGGAAATTAAGGGTAGACTCTGGAGTTGGAACAAAATCTTTAGAATTATTGATTCGGACTCTTGTTTCTCGGATTGGTGCTCTTGTGAGACGCTTGCCTTGTAACCCTTCGTTTTTTTGGTACCTCTGGTACCCTCTTTTCTTATCTATATATTTAGCTTTTTCCGATCAAAAAAAAAAATGACACTGTGTATAATTGATACTATTCAAAAATATAAATGACACATTCTGTAATTGACACTATAAGATTGTAAATGACACTATAATATTTTAAATAACACTATAACATTTTAAAATGTTACAGTGTCATTTATATAATTAAATAGTGTCATTTGTATAACTGAATATTAATATCATTTACACGATTTGAGTCAGGATGCGAGTTTGGATTAGCATACGAATCATGATCTGGGTACGGATAAATTCGGGTGTACAGATGAATTTGTAAATTTTAAATCTATTAAGATTTTGCTTAAGCTAAAAAATGACAGAACTATAGTGTTCAGTCCTGCTAACTACATACTTCAGCGCAAATATTTTATTCTAAACGTCATAAATAAATATATACAAATATACAAAATTAGAGGTGGAGTCGGACGTTGAGGGGAGATGACTGAGAAGAGAAAGTGAATAGAAACTGGTGCTTTATTTTATTTTTATAATATTAATTTTAATTTTAATTTTAATTTTGATTTAAGGTGTCCTTAACAACTTTAAAGCAAAAGGGCGTCCTAGGATTCACTGATGATCTTTTAATGGAAGTTAAGAGCCACATTTAAAGTCTTGAACAGCTTGATTAAGAGATTAAAAAATTGGGAAAAAAATAAATTGAGTAAAGCATAAGACTACAAATGATTCCAAAACCTGTCTTGAATTAATCCAATGGGCATAAAATATTATTTAATCTTAAAATATTATTTCATGCGATGTTTTAGGAGGCAACAGTGGGTCCCGCCTTTTCCAAGTCTTGCTGCACCACATGATAGATGCATACAATTATTGGTAGGTTAATTAAGTTAGGCCATGTTTGATATCTAACTTGAGATAAAGATTGATAAATAAAACCTAGTTAAAATAATATGAATTAGGTGAGATTAGTAATGTATTTTAGTGTTTGATAAATCAAAATTAAAATCTAGATAACATGAATTATTTGTTTGATAATGTAAATTAAAATTTAGATTAATTGCTGAAATTATTATTTTAACCTTCTATTAAATTAATTGAAAATTTTAAATTGAAGAATAAAACACTTTTGGCAGAAGTCTCTGCCATAGCGCCGCTCCTCCCATCCCTTCTCTCACCTTTCTTCCCGATTTCTCCATTTTTTGACTCAAAAAAACAACAAATCCATTTCCTTCTCCGGTAAACAACAAATGAAAGCATTCGATCCACATACCCACCATCATCTACAAACAATTCATCAACAAAAAAAAACAATAAAATGAAATCCATAAGCGGATTAGGCCTTCGATTATGCATCGTCTTCAGCAGCCTCCTCCTAGCTCTAATTGCAGAGCTCTACTACCTCCTATGGTGGAAGAAGAAGAAGATCATCATCACCACCACCACCACCACCACCACCACCACCACCACCACCATCAACGAAGCTCAAATCCAAATCCCACGAAAAAGATCGATTTTTTCATACATTCTCCATTGTTTTGAAGTTGAGGTTTTCGTGCCAATTTTCCCAAATTTGACTCCCGTTTGTGGCGGCTTTCGCTGCTGCTCACCGGAGTGGAGTTGGACCTTGGGGACTAGGGATTTAGACAGAGGCGTCGGCGACTTCGCCGTCGCCATGGGAGAAGGCAGCGAGGGAGCTCCATCGACCTGTAAAAGACGAGAAAGGGAAGTCGAGGGAGAAGAGGACGACTGGTGTTTGCTGTCGCCGGGAAGGGGGCGCCGCCGCCTGTGTGTGAGTGATTATGATTTGGTGTTGTGTGCGGGAGGGAGAAGAAATGAGTACGAGAGAGAGAGAGAGATGAATTGGGGGCATATTTGTGAAAGAAAATTAAACTTGGCACTCCAGAAAAGCTAACCAAGGGGGAGGCTCGGTTGTGTTTCCTTGGTGAAACAATGATTTAGCCTCGGGCCTAGCTTTTTACATGGGCTTCCTTGTTTATTTTACTTGGATGTCAAACAGAAATATTAGCCCAAAAAAGAAAGTAATATAGCCATAACAAGGCTATCAAACTGAGCCTTATTATATTAATTGAATACATATTTAGCACGAGTTTATGTAACCCCAAACTATAGTATAGTTAAGTTTTAGGTTTGGTAAATAATTGGAATTTAATGTCTTTGAAATAAACTGATATATCGCATATATTCTGAATAATGAATCTTCATAGAAAATTACACATTTTTTAATTGGACCACCGCTACGGCTTAGATTTAGCAGCCCCGATGATTTAATTATTTTATGTATTATTGATTATTGATAATAATATAGAACTTTCGCCATATCTATGGCGAGTATTAATAAACTATAATTTGAAAAGTGTATTAAAAGCATGTTAGTTGTGAAATTTTTTATGAGTAGTTTTTGGCGTTTAATTGTGGTCAATTTTGACCGATTTGAACCTTTTTTTTTTTAAGAATACCGACTTGAACTTAAACTTGATTTTGAACTTGAACTTGAACTTAAACATATATGAGGTGGTCTCCTGTACATTCGGGTTGTAATCAACCCGGATCTTGATCCAGTTAAACTATTTTGATCCATTTTTTTTCTGAAACGACATTAAAATTAACACAGAATGACACTAATACTAACACCATCTTGGAATGACATTAACACTATTTTGTTTTACAAATCACACTATTTCGAAAATAACACTAACACTATTTTGTTTTACAAATGACACTATTTCAAAAATAACATTAAGGGTGCGTTCTCTTTGGTAGTAAAATTATCATGGGAAAATGAGAGGTAACGAAAATTTCACTCTTTAAATCCTTCATTTCTTTTCCCTAATTTCCTACTTGACCCTTACTTATTACTCATTTTCACTTCAAATGAAGGATAATATTATCACACCATTTTTGGAGGGATAATATTATCCCTCATGTTAGGTCCGGGGGGTCTCGAATAGGTGTATGGGGGGGGGGGGGGGGGAATACACCTATAGGCTATTTTTGTGACTATCTACAAACCTCAATCAGAGGGATCTCAGTCAGAGATAGAAGCGAAACTTTACAAGCAAACAAGACACCTGTTTAACCGAAATAAGTGTTGACCAACAGGGTTGACGACTGATACTGAAAGCTCTTCAGTAAAGAGTTATCAGTTAAGTCACTGGAACTTAACTGATCCACGTAAGGGCTTCAGTCGTGTTTGCAAAGATGAAGATGATATCTCTCTTCCTTACTATCAGAGGATAGTGAGTCAGATTGATATCATACGCAGCGGAAATTAAACTTAGTTTCGAATAGCCTCGGTGGAGCAGATAGTTGGATTAAGGTTTCTCTTTTCAGTTAGTCAGCATTCAGTTTTATCAATTGAAATAACACAGTTATGAATGTAAAACTGAAAGCTGTAAATAACACAGAGACTTTTACGTGGTTCGGAAAAACTCTTTCCTACATCCACGGCTGGTTGATCAGACCAACAATCCACTCCGCAAGTGCTTCCCTGGTGCACTGCAAACCGTGAACTGAAGATAAACTCTCTCTTCAGCACCTACACACCTCGCGTAGGGTTTCCCTACCTACACACCTCGCGCAGGATTTCAGCACCTACACAGCTCGTGCAGGATTTCCTTGCTAAGCACACCTCGTGCTCAGACTTCCCTATCAGAGTTCAGAACACCTTCTGAAACTCCGAGTCACTCAAACACTCTTATGGGGGAGAGGTTTAAACGAGTGCCAACTATACTTACAAAGAACGAGTTCTTTGAAGCAAGTTTGACCTTTGGCTTCTGGGTACACAGAATATATGCCTAGGGTCTAAGAGAATGTATGTAATCAGCAGTGACTGATTTTGACTTTGGAATTCTCTTCTTCGATTCAAGCTTTGGGCGGTTTAAGCTTTAGGCTGAGTAGCTATTTCGGCAGAGCTTCAGCTTATGTCGTTGAATCGGTGAAGGTTGAAGTGATCCTCGAGCGCTATTTGTAGGAGAACTCTTGAATAGATCCGTTGGCGTAAATCGTCCTCAAGATTTCTTCCGTTGGAGAGCAATTCGAATTTGGGCTGAGGCTTCAATCTTCGAGGTTCCTTGTCTGTGTGAAAACGGCTCTCTTTGATGGACAGGAGATGTGACATCTCTGAAAAGTAACCACCAGATAGGAATGACCTCTGCAGAGATAAGATATTGAGATATCTCTGCATTTAATGCGGCTGTACTTGAGCGTACGTGGCTTCCTCTGAACGTTGGAAGATCAGTCCTAGGAGGAATGTTCAACTGATACTTGACTTTAGTATCAGTCCATGGCGCGCATTAAATAATCAGTCTTCAACTGATTCTTCAACTGATACTTCAGTTGGTAACTGCAGTCTTCAGTCTTCAGTCTTCGTTCTTCAGTCTTCAGTCTTCAGTCTTTGACACCGCAACTAAACTAGAAACGAACTCTAACACTTGAGTTCAAAAACGATTCTAGTCTATTACATTTAAGTCCTATGAATTTTGGTATCATCAAAACAAGGGTTAGGATATTCCACAAGGTTCCCAACAATTTCGCCCTTTTTGATGATGCCAAAACCACACAGCAGTTCTAGACAGCAAAAAGACTGAGCTCACAGTACAAGTTCTAGACAAGGGGTGAAAGTTGTTCCCCCTTAACAACAGAACTTAAATAACTTGTACTCAGAGCAAGAACGAAAACAGTTCTAAACACAGAACAGCAAGAAGACAGAAAAACCATAAATCAGAGCCTGGACAAAGAGTCATTGTCTTCAGGGTGAGATCAATAAGAAGTTCATTTCATTAAACGGACTGATAAGCCATCAGTCTAGGTACAGAGCAAGACTTACATTGGAGTAAAAAGTAAAACAAAGACATCATGGATAAACCATGGACTCCAGCAGTCTGCTTGGCTGCGCCTTGAACTTCTTGATCTTCATCTTCTGTCTTCGTGTCTTCAATGTTCCTAAGCTTGTTCCACTCTCACTTGTTTTCCGTTGAATTGAGGTCTCTTCTGAAACGTCATCCTTCTGGTGATCCATAGCTATCCCATCTACAGTCAAGAAATAGGGACAGGAGTAATCTTCTCAAACAGATTACTCACTGACTCTTACTTTCCCAACTTTCCCCCTTTTTGGCAACATCAAAAAGAGAGAGATGACCATGGAAGCTGAAAATCAAATGAGACAACAACTCCAATTCTCAAGTTATGAAAACGTCTTGAGAAGAGGAGAGGTCTCGAGAATGCAGAAGGAGAAGGACGTCAGGAGTGGGTGGAGAAGAAAGAAAAAGAATGACGGAGAAGGCGGGGAGACAGAGGAATGATGGAAAGCAGTGTGAAGGAAAGGAAAGTACGCATAGTATCGTTAGAGATAATCATGAGATGCAACTATACATACTATCCGAAGAGCGAGGAGACAGACGAGAAGAGATGAATTAGAAGTGCGAGAGGAGGGAAGGAGAAACGAAGGAAATATATGACGAGGCGTTCATGAAAGAATTGGATCAGAACATGCCTTCGTCATACATGGGGGAGAAGAAGATGTGAAGATGGAGAATCGAATCAGTGACAGTCGTGAGGACTAGCACTGTCGATTTTGCGCCGGATGGCAATGAGCTTTTGCGCATTGCTGTTGCACCACATGGAGTCTTCACCAAAAGGTGAGAAGTTTCCTGAGAAACAGGTGAAGTCTGTCCATATTCTAGACAGGAACTTCCAATCCATGTGCCGGGCATGAGGATGGATGACGCTCGCTTCGCTGGATACAAGTGAGGGTAGAGCAAACTTTGACGCCGGAGAGACGTTGTGATCCAGTGGAAGGGTCCGGTGAAGACCAAGACTATGAGCGTCATTCTTCCACTCCATGACTTTGCAGTCATAGATTTCTCCTTTAGTCGGAACAATTTTTCTGCAACTTTGGAAACAATTGAAACTTTTTCTCACAGTGAAGGCTGTGGAGAGTTGTTAGTTGAGGCAGAACCACTATGAAGACAACATGGTATAAATAGACAAGATGTGAACCATGTAGAAGATGAAAAGGTTTTTCGAAAACTGTGCCTTAAATGCAATTGAAGAAAAATTTCGCGTCCGCCGTCACTGCGAGGGACTTCAAAAGGCATCATTACATATGTCATGTCAATGAGCGTTTCAAGAAATTTTATTGCAGAGGCAAAAAGGTTGGAAGGATTTTTGGCAAAAAGATCAGGACAAGTTCAATCAAAACAGATTTTCACTTTATAAAAATCTTGTCCTATTTCGGATATTCCAATTCCAACAATTCCAATAATCAGTTAAAGTTTTTGAAAGAAACTGATCAGTTAGAGAAAAGATTTTGAACTAAAAACTTAAAGCTCTAAACTGAAATAACTGATTTTGAAAAGGTAAGCATTTTAAAATACTTACTGATCAACTGAACATAGTAGTCAGTTGATACCACGTGATCCTGGATGATTCATCAGGATGACTTCCTCTTCAGATGAGCACTCGGACTTCATTGCTTTTTACGTCGACGATCGTAGAAGCAGCAGTTGGTTGACCACCAGTCAGCATGACTGTTTGAGAAAATCTTCAAACACAGCATCACTCTTCAGGGTTGATGAGGCCAATCTTTGCACAAAGATCGTTGAACCTCTCTTCTGGAAGAGCCTTGGTCAGCAGGTCCGCTCTCTGAATAGCAGTGGGAATCCATTCCACAGAGACATTCTTCTTTTCGACATGATCACGAATGAAGTGATGTCGAATCTCAATATGTTTGACTCTGGTGTGATGAACTGGATTCTGGGAGATTGCAATAGCACTGGAGCTATCGCAATAGATAGGAACTTCCTTTTCCTCGATCCCATAGTCCTTTAGTTGATGGACTAACCACAGGATTTGTGAGCAGCAGCTTCCGGCAGCAACATATTCAGCTTCAGTTGTAGAGGTGGCGACTGAAGTTTGTTTCTTAGAAAACCAAGAGATGAGCTTGTTGCCTAGGAATTGACATGTTCCGGAGGTTGATTTGCGATCAAGCTTGCATCCACCGAAGTCGGAGTCTGAAAATCCGGTGAGCTTGATGTCGTCCTCTGCTGGGTACCACAATCCTAAATTGGGTGTGCCCTTGAGATATCTCAGAATCCGCTTAGCTGCATCTAAATGAGCTTGCTTAGGATCTGATTGATATCTTGCACAAACCCCGACTGCAAATGCGATATCTGGTCTGCTCGCAGTCAAATACAGCAAAGATCCAATGATTTCTCTGTATTTCTTCGAAGAGACAGAGCTTCCTTCTGAACCTGGATCAACTTTCCAGTTTGTGTTCATTGGGATCTTGACTGACTTCATGTGCTGAATACCGAACTTAGCTATCAGCTCCTTGACATACTTGGACTGGCTGATCAGTATTCCTTCTTTGGTCTGCTTGACTTGCAATCCGAGAAAGAAATTCATTTCTCCCATCATGGACATTTGGAATTTGTTCTTCATGATGTCAGCAAACTTATTGCACATGTGTTCGGATTTGGATCCGAAGATTATGTCATCGACATAAATTTGAACAAGCAAGAGATCTTCTCCTTCTTTGAGAGTGAACAACGTTCTGTCCACAGATCCCTTTTTGAAGCCTTGTTCAACTAGATACTCCGAGAGAGTATCATACCACGCTCTTGGTGCTTGCTTCAACCCATAGAGCGCTTTCTTCAGCTTGTACACCTTTTCTGGACCAGCAGCCTCAAATCCTGGAGGTTGTTCTACATAGACTTCATCTGTGAGCACTCCATTGAGAAATGCACACTTGACATCCATTTGGTGTACCTTGAAACCTTTGTGAGCTGTAAAAGCTAAGAAGAGTCTGACTGCTTCCAATCTGGCAACTGGGGCAAATGTCTCGTCGTAGTCGATTCCTTCTTCTTGACTGTATCCTTTAGCCACAAGCCTTGCTTTGTTTCTCACAACGTTTCCTTCTTCGTCTTTCTTGTTCTTGAAAATCCATTTCAAGCCAATCACCTTTGCATCGTCTGGTCGATCCACAATCTCCCAAACAGAATTCCGGTTGAATTCATTGAGTTCTTCTAGCATTGCGATGACCCATTCTGTGGACTTCAGAGCTTCTTCAATATCCTTCGGCTCTGTAGTTGATAAGAAACAGCTGAAATTCTTATCTTCGTTGATGCAGTTCTGATTGATGTCGAAGACGAGGTTGCACATAGATCTCCGAGTCTTGACGCCATCTGATGGTTCTCCAATGATGTTCTCCTTAGAGTGGAGTTCAAACAATCTTCGATATTTCTTGATTTCTTCAGGAGATGGAGGAGCTTCTTCAGTTAGAATAGCTCTGGGATGTTGAGCACTTTCTGGAGCAGGGGAGAGTTGAGCTGGGGCGGCTTCTGCGTGTTCAACTTGAACTTCAGCAACTGGAGTTCCCCCTTGACTATTGCCATCTGTATTGGCTCCAGTTTGAACTTCAGACCGTTGGTTGATCTTCTGATACTGAATCATCTCAGTATCTTCATCCTTGCCAGGTCCCCATACCAAGACAGTAGAGGGCTCGTCAGTATGGATTTCAGCTTTGGAATAATCAGTGATCTGAACATTCTTTTCAGCATCTTGTTCCCTGAAACCATCTGTAGACTCATCAAAGATCACATGAGGTGTTTCTTCTACACATAGAGTTTGAGTATTGAACACTCGATAGGCTTTGCTTGAACGTTCTGTTCCGGAGTATCCAAGGAAGACTCCTGGATCAGCCTTGCAATCGAAGGTGTTCAACCTCTTCTTATCGTTGTTGTGTATGAAACACTTAGAACCGAAAGTATGAAAATGGGCAATCGATGGCTTTCTGTTCTTCCATAACTCGTATGGAGTTCTTCCATGTCTCTGAGTGAGGAAGGAGCGATTCTGCGTGTAGCATGCGTTGTTGACTGCTTCGGCCCAAAACTTCAAGGGGAGTTTTGACTCGGCTAGCATCGTCTTTGCTGCTTCCTTTAGAGACCGGTTTCTTCTCTCTGCAACTCCATTCTGCTGTGGAGTTCTTGCTGCAGAAGTTTGATGACTGATTCCTTGTTCATCACAATACTCACGAATGACAGTATTGAGGAACTCAGTCCCACGATCTGATCTGATGCTGATGATGTTGACTTCCTTTTCAACGCTCAGTCTCTTCAACAGCTTTGGCAGTTCCTCCAGTGTCTCCTTCTTTTTGAAAAGAAAGATAACCCAGGTATATCGTGAATAATCATCCACAACTACCAAGGTGTACTTCCTACCGTTGTAGCTTCTTGGAGTGATCGGGTCAAACAGATCCATGTGAAGTAGATGCAGAATCCTTTCAGAGGAGTGTCCTGTCTTTGACTTGAATGATGTCCGCGTCTGCTTTCCTCTGAGGCATGCTTCACATTCTTGCTTCTTCTGGAATACAATAGAAGGGAGTCCTTCTACCAGTTGATGTTTAGCAAGTTTGTTGATCGTCTTGAAGTTGAGATGGTTGAGTCTCTTGTGCCATAGCCAATTGAGCTCTGAGCTGCTTTTACTGATGAGGCACGTTTCTGGTGGGCTGTCTTCCCAAGAAACGACGTAGAGACTTCCTTGTCTGAATCCCTTCAGAACCACCTTTTTCTGATTGTTTCTAACAGTGAATTCATCCTTTTTTATTTTCACTGTGAAACCACTGTCACAAAATTGACTCACAGACAACAGATTATGTTTAAGACCAGAAATAAAGCTAACATTACTGATACTGGCGTTACCCATGTTGAGCACACCATAGCCTTTTGTTTCTCCAATCGAGTTGTCTCCGAATGCAACTTTGGATCCAGCTTTCTCAACATACTGGGATAGATATTCTTTGTAGCCCGTCATATGCTTCGAGCAGCCACTGTCCAGATACCACGTTCTGATTGAAGCTTTGGCCTCTTCCTTCTTTTTATGTTTCCTGACATTGACCTGCAAGAAAGAGTTGCTTCAGGCACCCAATCAAGCTTTGGGTCCTTCAATGTTAGTTCGAGTTCCCTTTGGAACCCAAATCTGCTTCAGAATTGGTCTGGCTGATTTCTTGCGCATTGTTGGATGTCTGATCGATGTCGTTGGCGCTTCAGGTGGCATAAGAGCATTTTTCCGTTGAGAAATCCTTTTGAAGGCCTCACTCTTGTAGCAGTTCTGTCTGGTGAGTGGTTGAGGTCTTCTTTGCTCGCCGAAGTATCTTCCGTGAGATACTTTAGTCTTTGCAGACTTATGGAGATTTGTCTGACGTCCAGTGGCTTGTCGTCGAGGAAGTGGCATGGCTCGACTGGACTCAGCATTGCTTGATCTCCATGGATGTTGTTCTTTCTGAAACTGAACTGAGGATGTCAGTTTCTGACTGATGTGGCCTATCTTCCTCCTGGGTTGATGAGAAAGATTCTTCTTGGCTCCTGATGTTCCTTCCCGGATCTTTGACTGAAATCTGCTTTCCAGCCTTTTCAATATGATGATCTGGTTGGGAGCCTCCTTAGCTCGTCTGTAGCTTCGTGGAGGTGGAACATTTGATCTGGCCATCAGTCTGCGCTTGTGAACTTCATCCATATCATGATCTCTTGATTCTTCTGAGGTTGTGATTTCAGAAGGATCATTCTTAGAGATGATCATGATATCCTTTTGTCACAGCCCACTATCCCAATGACGGGTTAACCGGGGTTATGACTTGGGGTGAACAATAAGAAACGGAAATTAAAGGGGATTTACTAAGTAATCAACATTAATAACAAACTAGTGGTATATATATATAACCACTTGGGTAATTCACAAATGAGTCTGCCATAACGACTAGACCCCAACTGAAAGTTAATTAAAATGAAGTAGTAATAAGTTCAAGTAGAAATGATAAATAAGTCAGAGTGTTTGCAGCGAAAAAACGTGTGAGTTATGCATATGGAGATGCATACTCAAGGTTTCATTACATAAACATCAAAAGGGAAATCCGCTCAACACCGATCCATTCCATCGCCTGCTCAACCTGCACATTTAGAAATACATGCAGGGCTGAGTATAAAAATACTCAGTGACATAAGCCGAAAATACAACATGCATACATATATAAATTGAACTGCCAACAGTAACACACAGGGTTTTTCTTGAATGACCTGCGCTTACTAAAACATTTCATTCATTTTCATAAAGGTGGATGCGCATCCCATTTTCAGTCTATATGATCCATATCTGTCCTTTCTGTCACGCGTCGGGAAGGAGGCCTCCTTACCACGGACGCCAAGACCGGTCGCAAGCGACTCGCGGTCTCCATGAGTGTACACGTTAATCCTAGCTAGCGACCTTTGTCTAGCATAGGATCCCAATTGGATTTCCTTTAAAGTTGGCGAACCAACACAGATAGGATACATATAAAAACATAAACATTTTTGGCAGTCAATCATTTCATAAACATTTCATTTCATTTCATGAACATTTCATTTTCATTTCATAAGAGTCATTTATCATTTGGGCATAATAATAAACTGAAATTAACAGTTAAAATCATCTCATGCATATATTCGTATAAGAGGCCTACGACACGCAGGGGATCTCTATATACGTATAGTAAAAGTAATGCCCACCTCAATTGTTCTTAAAGCTGGCGTGGAGTCGTTTCTTCTTCGGCTTCACTTTCTGTCGCCCGGACCTTCATTGATGAAGAGTCGATAAGTTCGTGAAGAAATTGTCATAAGACAAAGTCTAATTCTACGTGCCTAGGGTATCTTTTAATGTTTTAGGGTTCTAGAATCCATAATTCGTTACATTAAAGACAGTCAAAAATCAATCATACCTCGTCTAATCTCATTCAAACACATAGGCAACACAAACACATAAGGCACATAAGAATCACAATCAAACATCATCAAAACACGCTCTGTTTTTACACTGACTCAACTTCAAAATTTAATCTGTTCTGGCTCCGACATCTCCTGGACTCGAGACTCATACCGAAAGAAAGATCTTCGAGTCTAGTTTCATATAAAAAAAAAGTAGAGTCGAAAAATCCAAGTGGTTTGAGAGATATGACGTTTTTACCACGATCTACCATGTTCGGCAGTTTTGAACAATCGAAAACTTGGATTTTTGAAAAATAGTAAACGTTGTCAAACTGGGCTCAACTTTGGTGGATATCTAGCTAACACAATAAGGTTAATACCATAAAAATTTGGAAAGCTAGATCACACAGGAAGCTACTGAAATGAATGACTCTTTCCTCTGTTCTCTGAAATTCTCGGTAGTAATGTGCAGTTTAGGTTTTGCATTTTAAAGAAGTATCAAACGAAGTTGGAATGGCTTGAAATTTTACCAGGGTACTCAAGACTCATGTAGGGACTTGCTATACAATTTTCAAAGCTATTAGACATCGATAAACCGTCGATC